>NC_041214.2:52177304-52203215 GCF_002837175.3 Physeter macrocephalus | reverse complement strand
ACGAACCCGTGTCCCCTGCATCGGCAGGCGGACTCTCAACCACTGCGCCACCAGGGAAGCCCTCTTACTTGTTTTTTCTTGTTCATCCTATAAAAGTTTCCCTCCTTCTGCTCCCTTTTTCAGTTCTTAAAACAGAGCCTGTCTGCTTCAGGAAGCGTTAAAGTTTGTTTGTATCACCTAAATGGTATTCTTCAGTCATTTTTTAACAGTATGTAACAGGCACAGAGCTGGCATCTCACAAACAGTATTTAGTACTCTCAACAGGACAAATGAGATGGGCATTATTATCCTGATTGTTCCAGGTCTCACAGCTTGTGAGTGACAGAGCGGAGCTGACACTGGATGATCTGGTTCTAAAGCTTGTTCTCTTAACCACGGTGCCATCCAGAGGGGACGCGGATGCTGACATTTCAATTCCTGACTAGATTACAGGAGAGGCCTAAGGCCAGTGAGATTCTAGACGTGCTTGTCTAAACAGCCATGCAATTAGATAAGACAATGACGCTCACAAATCAAATCAGTCTCAGAGCTGAAATGCAGCAGAGGGGTCATGGAGGACTTCACTCGCAAGGGATGAAGCCGAGGCCCTGAGGAATTATTGCACCAACAGTCACACAGCTACTACTGGCTTAAGAAACCAGATCTCTCTCTGCCCACACCATGCTATCCTCCACCACACCTAAATTATGCACAATAAGCTGCTTTTCCCTTTGCAGTCCTCCCATTCTCTCATTTCCATAGATTTTGGCTTGGAAAGGGGAGGTTCCAGTCGGTTGAAGCTTTAGCCTGGAGGCAACAGGCTGCCAGTGTCACTGATAGAAAGGAGAACTGTGGACCAGAGTTAGTGCAGGTACCCTGGCTGGAATGATTTTAGAAATCTACTATCCTCCATGGGCTACAATACTCCACTTCCCAGACACCACTTAATACTGACCTTGACAATGTGCTTACACAACGTGCTTACACAACGTGCTTAAAGGATAAAGGCTCACCTTTCAACGTCCCCTAAGAAGGGTTTATGTAGAACCATGCTTTCTTCTCCTCTTGAGTTGTTCTGTCCTAAAAGTTTTTCTAAATTTTTTACAACTCAGTTCAATTGCCTGTCTTTCAAGAATTTGCATTATTTGCCCACAAGTCTGCTTCCCCATGTAGAAGATGTGAGCCCCTAGCTTAATCATTCTAAAAGTGTAATGCATATGACTATAACTAAATGCAGGTCCCTGGGCTTCACCCCAGATGTTCTGATTCAATAGATCTGGGCAGGGCCATCTGATCTGCATTTCGAATGAAGGTTCATTGCCGATGTTCTGCAGACTCCACTTTGAGATGCTCAGAAGCAATGCTCTCAATGACATATGTTCTTCAATTCTTCCCAGTCCCTTCTGAGTGACAAGCCCTTGGTAAATATCTGTTGAATGAAAATTAAGGCCACTTCTATCCTTCTACTGCAAATATACACTATTTGGAAAATTTTGTGACTACTGCAGACTAGGCTTATTTTAATGATCACTGGTATTGATCCTTAATGCCATCTTTCTCAGACATTGTTCATGGTTTTGTTTGTTTTTTTAAGGATCCAAAAGTTGTGTGTTAAAGGAGAAGTTACTTAATAAGCAATCTGTCTTAGAAAAGCATCAGCAATATTTCACAAATATTTTATATTAACTGTTAGGAAATAAATTGAAAGGTAGACTATAAAAAATAATAGTCCATTTGCAGGTGCTTCTAACAACAAAAAAGATACAGCTTAAAAGAAACATTGGAGTTCCGTTTCCTGATAATATAGAGGCCTTTTAATATTTGCAATGTCAAAAAAAGAATTGATTAGAAAGATTCATAGAACCCAATTTCAAAGGAAACCCAACAGTCATTTTTGCAATAATGAGACCTCCCAAGCATAATACAGATGCAGACATTGGAATCTGATAGAGTCGGGAAATCTAGGATCTCCTCTTAAAATATAAAATAAAATCCTAGGGTTCTTCTGCCGGTTTTTGTGACAGTCATTATTTTTACACTTAAACCAAAGTTTTAAAAGATGAAGAAAACAATAGAAAGCATATGTTTCCCTAACATCTTTGACAGTTTGTGAGACCAAAAAAAAACAACAGAAGACGTAGTGATTTGCTCTACAAATCATTACAGGCCATCAGACAAGGTATTCGCCAATTACTATAGCATTTCCTGGCATTAGTTAACAGCTGGAGGTTTTTAGCCATTGTTTTCAAGAAATTCCACCTGGAAATCCATTTGTCATATGTGACTTCATGATCAAATTATTGTACAGCCCAAAACTGAACCACTTGGAAGTTTGGTGAGCAAAAGTAAATTTATTTCCCTTTTTACAAAAAGTTCAACAGTCAAGGCAAATTATTCTAAACTAACCATCTGTGTGAGTCTCATGTACACACTGCTATATTTAAAATGGATAACCAACAAGGACCTACTGTATAGCACAGGGAACTCTGCTCGATATTATGTAACAAACTAAATAGGAAAAGAATTTGAAAAAGAATTTTAAAAAAAAATTAAAAATTAAAAACACTCAAGAGCCCACCTTACCGTGATCTTCTAACCATGCCCTGTCTAACCATGCCCTGTCTAAAGTTCTCTGAACTTGGCATCTACTCTTTGGAGGTGTTGCTGTCCCCTGAAATGTTAGAGACAAGTTCCATCTGCTAGCTCCATCTCAGTTTACTCCATCCCCATGAGGAGTCAGGTTAGGACCAATCACATATCTTGAAAAGAAAAACTCTAAATTGAACTCTAAATCCTAAGGTAAAAGACCAAAGACAGGGCTTCCCTGGTGGCGCAGTGGTTGAGAGTCTGCCTGCCGATGCAAGGGACGTGGGTTCGTGCCCCGGTCCGGGAAGATCCCACATGCCGCGGAGCAGCTGGGACCGTGAGCCATGGCCGCTGGGCCTGCGCGTCCACAGACTGTGCTCCGCAATGGGAGAGGCCACAGCAGTGAGAGGCCCGTGTACCGCAAAAAAAAAAAAAAAAAAAAAGACCAAAGACAATATAACATTTTAATTTCCCTTGATGTTAAAGAATATTCTGAAAAGACACTGGCTTATAAATAGAGATTGACTAATGAGTATCCAAAACTTAAATAGAATCACATTAAACTGAAGGAACCACAGTGGGAGCAGTGGAAGAAAAATCAACTTCAGGACATAATCTCCATAGCCCTCAATTTCTCTAGATCAGATCTACAGAGGTGAGGGGAAATAGCTTAATTTAAGTTTTCCCCAAAAGTAATGCTGGATGTGAAGATCTCTGTCACCCATGTTTTCAGGAAAAAAGAAAATGGAACAGGGGAACATTATTTTGGGTTTTATTACATGATGACTTGTATTTTAATTTACAGACAAAACAGACCTTTGGCAATTCATTCATCTAAATCAATGAATTGTTCCTACCTTACCTGATCAAAATTAAATTATTCCAAAAGACTGTACTTTTATTCAGGCTTTAAAATTGAGCCCCAAACGGATATGGAGTTTTCTCTGGGTCTCATGGATATTTTCCTCTTCCTTTAAGACGTTTAACACACCTTGCTCTTCTCTGAGGGTCTGTAGATGATAAGAGCAGTGCCAGAGGCCTTGCTCAGACACACCTATAGGCTCTACCTGTCTGGTAAGTTCCGGACCTGGGCTGGTGGAATTCATCTCAGGCCTTCCAGTTTACCTGTATAATTTTGTCTAAGCCATTTAACTTCCTGGGGCCTCAATGTCCTCATCCATAAAATGGGGATGACTGGCTCATTCCTTTTAGCTCTAGCTTTCTAGATTGGGTGACATATCACTTGCAAAGTGCCTCCTCTAGTCAAGAGAAAGATATAAACCTCCAAACAACAAGAGCCTCTATGGTTTGTAATGATAATAACTAACTTTCAGTGAGGACCTACAATGTGCCAAGCAAAATGCTAAGTACTTTACACCTACCACAAAACTGGAAAATAGGAAGTTTTTTTGTTTGCTTGTTTTGGTTTTATTAAATTCTGCACATTTCGCATAGAATCCCCCAGAAGCTGTAATTGCTTTTGTATATACTGCTGGCCTCCTTGTGGATATACTACAAGAGGAATGAAAGTAAATAGAGGTTTTTGCTTCTTTCCTCCAGAACCCACCTACATAACTCATTGACCATCCACACAACAAAACTACATCAGCTACTCATAGGAAAATACCCATTTGCAAATACGCAAGAGTATCCTACCAGACAGAGGGAGTGAGCCCACCTAATCAAAAATGGGCACAGAGCAAGTAAGTCTATCCAGAACCCTGGGAGAATCCATTCATTTATTCATTTTTTAAATTTCAACGAATATTTATTGACTGCCTAGTAGGATGTCCTGGGGATACAACAAATAGACAAAGTCTCTCCCCTAATGAAATATACATACTAATGGGGAGACAAAGGAAGTATACATAACCAATGCATTCAGGTGAATGAATTGTACTGAGTTAATTTCTCCTATGGTAGTAGCACATTGGGTACCAAGATAGACTGGGCACTTGACCAGAGAAACTGAATATATCTCTGTCCTAATTCCTTGACTTTTCTCTGATCTATGTCCCCTTGGATGATATCACTCTGAAGTTGTGTATTTGCCACTAAGACATATTAGATAGATGTTTAAAATTCTGTGGCAGAATAACAATACCAGTAGTAACAAGTATTAATCAATGGCTTTTTCCCTTGGTATTTCGTTTTTTTCACCAGTGGAGAAAAAAATTCATGTTGCTCTTTAAAACTACTTCTGTTAGGGTCTTGGAGTTCTTCAAACAGGTTATAGGGAGAAAGCTAAGTAAAGGGCTTGATGCTTCTTAACTAAATGAAGTCAAGGCCCTTATATAAGAATAAAGTAACAGAATGAAGTTAGAGAGGCCGCAGAGCTGGTGTGTACATTACAACTTCAGGTGAGTGAACTTGATTTCCAGCAATAAACATTCCATCAAATTTAATTTCCTTTCACAAACTAGGGTGAGTAAATGCAATTTCCCGTTCCAAGCAACCATGTCTCTGAGATTAAGGATGTATGTAGTCCATAGAACATAACAATAAAGTTTAGAGTCAGTATTTCTCCAAGGAAATTCTTGCAAACTAGTCAGAGAATGATTTAACGATAACAAGATACAGAATAAATATAAACATGGGGGGAAAAAGACCTTTACCCTAACCTTGCTGTTTATATTCTTAGTGTGTTTAAAGTAAACATCTTACATTTTCCAGCTATTATATATTAAGATGTTCTGGCTGAGTGCTTTGTATTCACCAAGTCCTGTGCCAATATTCTTGACAGTTCTTCATTAAACTGATCACTGAAGCTTATGATCCTCTGGCTTTGGTCACAATTTCAGTCAAGGCCAAATCAAACGAATTTCAGAGAAAGCCTAACTTTCTATTTGCATTACTCCTTAGCATCACCCTGATGCTTTCAGCTGGGTGCGTATTGCCTCAGGAAACAAGTGATGGTGCCTAAAGAGGAAAACAAGGCATTTTCTCTGATTTGTTCAAAAGCCCAACCCTCAAAGGAAAATTGAAAGGATGCTAGTGCAGAAACAAAACAACAGGTTTGTGGGAATGCTTGACTATGTAAATGCAAGGCTTGCTGCCCCTGGAGATTAGAAGAGATTCCCTAGAGTAGAGGGAGGGGCAGTGAGGAGTAGATGCTGGGGGCCTTGAGGGAGGGGCAACTGCAACAGAAAACACAGTGGAATGGACGAAACCCATCCATCTTTCCTGGGCAGAGTGTGGGGAGTAGCAAGAACCCAGGGTAGAAATGGCTGCCTCACATATCAACATACATCTGCCAGAGGCAGCCGCATAGCTCATTCCCCCCCCTGCCCAGGGTTGGTGGAAGCAGCAGGCTCATCTTGTGCCTGGGAGATACATGAAAATTAGCAGGTGCCTAAAACCTTGCAGGGGTTATGAGGGTGACATAGCAGCAAGGACCAGACAGGAATGATGACATTTCAGTGATGCCAGCAGGAACCGATGATGACTCAGGTAAGATAGACAACCTTCCTGCTGACCATCCACCCCTGTGCCCCTCTACCATTTAAATTACCAATAACTTAGTGCAGCCCCTGGAAAGGAGACAGAAAATACTCTTTATTGACTAAAACTAAGATTTGCCTCCTGTGGAATGGGAGCTTGAAATAGAAACCAAGTTGAGTTATAGAAAAATAAAGTTTCGTTTCAGTTTTTGGACAATGTATCTGCTAGGTTTTTATAAAGAGTTTGGTATTTCAGCTTAATTGAGGTTAGCTGGGGGTGGTTCTGGGCAGGGACTTGTTTAGGTAAATAGATTTTCTGTCTTTTGTTCAGGTGGTTTTGTTTTGTTTGTTTGGTTTGAGGGAGTCCAGAGAAAGAGAAGGGGATCTCTTTAAATTGGAGTGGAAAGCAGAAGTGGCTGCTTTGAAGTCACTTATTTGGATCCTGGGTTGGCAAAGACTTTTTCTAGATAAGCTAATAAAGTTTGATAAAATTAGAAGTATAAGGATTAAAATTCTTTGGTATCAAATTTAACCTTGCTCTTAAAGCTGTTATAAAAGTCTGAAAAGTTGAATGCAATCAGTGATTTTTCAACCCTAGCTACATGTCACAATCATCTTTGGAACTTTTTATAAATAGATATACCCAGAACTTATCCCAGAATCTTTCCTTTTGGGGCCTTGTACTTAACAGCCTTTCTGGGTAATCATTTTCTAAAATTTCACGAGGCTCTAGAATAGCTAGTGTGGATGGAGGCCTGAGAAACCTCTTCTAATGTAGCAGGCTACAAGCATTACCAAAAACCATGGGCATGCTCATTACTGCATTTATTCACAAATATTAAGCACCAATGATTTTATAGGCTTTCCAGGAATTACCATATACAGATAAACCGGCTTTAAAGACTCACATGCAAGGTAAAATGCTGTTTCAACTTCAACACCTCAATGTGAGAAGCATCACATAAACCCAAGGATGAATTAAAGTCTAGGTCCTCCCTCATGAGTTAGGCAGTATCCAAGGAGTATCATTAGCCACGCCTGGAAGCTGGTCACACTCATCCAGGTGACAGCCACAAGGGACTTCGGCAGGTGCCGAGCAGCCTGCTCTGACAACTCCAGACTAGTTAACATCTCTAAAATGCTGCTTTGATCATGGCACTGTTCCAAAGCCTTCAGTGAGTCCCCACGGCCCACAGGTGGCCCTTAAGGCCCAAGGTTCTGACCTACCTCTTCTAGCCTATTCTTCTACTACTGCCCTACAGTAACCTTCCTCCAGCCAAACAAGTCTTCTTACTAGATCTCAAATACGTACCCACCTTTAAGCCTTGCCCTTCCATCTGCCTGGAAGTTCCTTCCTCTAACCTTGATCTACTGCTAACTTAACCATCCTTTCAAGCCCACATCATATATTCCCTCCTCCATAGAGCTTTCTGTATTCGTTTGTGAGGGTTGCCATACAAAGTCCCACAGACTGGGTGGCTTAAATAACAGATATTCTGGAGGTTATAAGTCTGAGAACAACGGGTCAGCAGAGTTGGTTCCTTCTGGAGGCTGTGAGGGAAGGATCCATGCCAGGCCTCTCTCCTTGACTTATAGATGCCATTTTCTCTCTGTGTCTTCACATCGTCTCCCTCTGTCCATGTCTGTGTCCAAATTTCCTCTTCTTATAAAAAGACCAGGATTAGGTCCCACTCATTTTAATTTAATTACCTTTACAGACCTATCTCCAAATACAGTTACAGTCTGAGGCACTAGGGGTTAGGACTTCAACATATGAATTTTGGGGGGACACAATTCATCCCATAACAACTGCCTTCCATTTGCTCATTTCAGCCAGAAGTGACCTCTCTTCCAATGTGCTAATTGTCTCCACTGCACATAACATTTAGCAGCAACTGGACTTTTCTCTTTTTTTCCCCGCTAGGGACTGTCACTTTGCACTCTGCATGGTACGAATATACTAGAGTGGAAGCTGCTTAATGACCCCCACCTACAAATTCTGCAGATGAGTGGTCACTCCCACCCTCTGTAAGCCTCTCTGCTCCTTGCCACCAACACCAAGGGTCAACCAAGAGCAGGCCTCCTCCTGCTCTGACTGGTTGAGTTGTAAATTCACCAAGAATTGATTTTTTTAATTGCAGTATACTTAATTTACAATATTAGTTTCATGTATACAGCATAGTGATCCAGAATTTTGGCCAATTATATTCCATTATAGGTTATTACAAGATAATGGGTATAATTCCCTGTACTATACAGTATATCCTTGTTGCTTATCTATTTTATATATAGTAGTGTGTATCTCTTAATCCCATACCCCTGATTTGTCCCTCCCCACTTCCCTCTCCCATTTGGTAAAGTGACAAGTTTGTCTTCTATGTCTGTGAGTCTGTTTCTGTTTTGCAAACACATTCATTTGTATTATTTTTTAGATTCCACATATAAGTGATATCATACAGTATTTGACTTTCTCTATCTGACTTATTTCACAAGATGTGATATTCTCTAGGTCCATCCACATTGCTGCATATGGTGGTATTTCATTATTTTTTACAGCTGAGTATTATTCTATCATATATCTATATCTATATATCTAGACATAGATATATAGATACATATATATAAATATATATCACATCTTCTTAATCCAATCACTGGTGGGCACTTTCATTGCTTCCATATCTTGGCCATTGTAAATAGTGCTGCTATGAACATTGGGGTGCATGGATCTTTTAAGAATCAGTTGTTTTTGATTTGACACCTGTATGTGACCTGTTGGACTTAATATATTTACACAATTTAACTAAATATTATGTGAAGCCATGAAAGATGAGTGCAAAAGGAAGGAATTGTTTTTAGGAAAATGAAGATGGCTGCTTTGGAAAGGCTTGCCAAAAGGGAGCTCCTAAAAATATTGTTATACTATGTGTGACTGAGAGAACTGTAAGACTCAAGGAAAAAAATGACAATTACAACCTGGAGGCCTCTGCTCTCAGAGTATTCTACGAGCATCTTTAAGTTCTTGCTCTAATGTAGCTATAATTTTAAAGGAACCCAAAACGGGGAATTGTATAAATGTGGTTTGTGAAAGACAACTCCAATATCAGAGCCAGATTTAAAGAAAAGAGTTTTCCCCTCCTGCATCAAGTGATTCCTGAATCAATATACAGTTTTATATTTTAAGTTCAAGGAAAATGTTTATAGTATGTATGTATTCGTTTTTTTAAAATGGCTCTTCATTTTATTTACTGTTTCCAGTCAATGATCCAACCCCCCATCCCTCTTGCACAAGCTAAGAGGGACCCCCCTGAATGAGCTGCCATGTCAGTAAAGGATGGTACTGAGGTGTGGTTTTCATAAACAAAGAAGGCACAACAACTGCCTGCAGGATTTGTAAACTCTGGGCAGCAGCCGATTGAGGATTAATAAAGTTTCTTTCCAAACAAAGGGCTCCAGGTCACTGCTGCTGCGGCACAGTCCTGAACAGAGACACACTGTCTGGAGAGTGGCTGCCGTTGTTATCACAGCCCATCACCTCTGTGGCCAGGAGAGGAATGTCTGTACTGGGGTCCCCCCCGCAGCCACACCCACGCCCACCAGTCAGTCCACTCCACGGTGTTTCAACCAGTGTTTATGGAACGCCTGCTCGCACCAGCCAATTCCACCTTGAGAACCTTTGCCATCTTTTCCAGAACCAGTTTCCTACACAGTTGTATCAATATGTTACCACAGCATCCCCCCACCTCCAGGAAATGAAACATATTTTACAATTAGCCACAACAGAAGGGATGCCTAATCCTCACTCAACCCCACCCCCCTGGCCCCCATCTGCTTTAAGAGACCAGGGTACCACACAGAACACATCAGTAATTTTTGTTATTCTGTACATTAAAAGATAAGAACCACTGCTGACCACTGAATAAAGTTAGAACCAGAGACGGTAATTCCTACAGATTTTCAGATCAACTAAAATGTAGCCAGTTGCAGAAAACCTTGATGGGAAACCCACTCTTTATTTTGGAACGGATAGACCTGGTTGGGGCAGAAGGTTCTAGAATGAACATGCTGCAGGGAGGAAGAGGCATGGAAGCATCCCAGCACCCAAAGAGCATCAACAAAATGAAGTTCCTCGCCCCACCGTGGAGGAGGCTGCAGTTTGTACTTTGGGACTCCTCCTTACTAACCAGTAAGGGCTCTGCTCCCAGCGCCACCCAACTGGGCCATTGTCATCTGTGCCTGCAGTACAGAATGAACAGTGCCTTCGCCTGGTATGTTTTTCTTAAGGAAAAAGTTAAATGGATTATTAACTCTGACACTACATACAGAATTACGCTTCAACTCATCAGCTATTCCCCCTTGTATTAAATCTGAGATACAGGAAATTAATCTGCGTCCCACCCTCACCCATTACTTATCTAGAAGTCTATTTCTTTTCATTCTTCTCCAAGCTGTTTCTCATTCTCCTTTCCCTTTCCTGATCTTTGCCTTCCTTGTCTCCTCCCTGGCTTGCTTGCTTTCCTTTATGTCCTACACCCAAAGGAATGAAAACAAACAAACTCTGGAGTTGAATACAGAGAATAGCCAAAGAATTCTAAAGCTGGAAAGACTATTTTAGATGTAACTCAGTTCCATCCATTATTTCTTTTTGAAGTCAATGTACTTTATTATTATTATTTTTTACATCTTTATTGGAGTATAGTTGCTTTACAATGGTGTGTTAGTTGCTGCTTTATAACAAAGTGAATCAGCTATACATATACATATATCCCCATATCCCCTCCCTCTTATGTCTCCCTCCCTCCCACCCTCCCTATCCCACCCCTCTAGGTGGTTACAAAGCACCAAGCTGATCTCCCTGTGCTATGCGGCCGCTTCCCACTAGCTATCTATTTTACATTTGGTAGTGTATATATGTCCATGCCACTCTCTCACTTCATCCCAGCTTACCCTTCCCCCTCTCCATGTCCTCAAATCCATTCTCTATGTCTGTGTCTTTATTTCTGTCCTGGCCCTAGGTTCTTCAGAACCATTTATTTTTAGATTCCATATATATGTGTTAGCAAACGGTATTTGTTTTTCTCTTTCTGACTTACTTCACTCTGTATGACAGACTCTAGGTTCAACTACCTCATGACAAACACCTCAATTTTGTTCCATCCATTATTGACAAGCAAACTAAAGTGCTAAGAGATGGAAGCTAGTTATGGCAGAATTCTTTGGCTCTACGAGTTCCTGTTTGCAGCTTTCCGGTTGGTACTACTACAGGGACTGACTAAAGCAAAGACCACGTTGCACTCTTCGGATTCACTGAGGACCTTTCCTCTGAAGAATAGCAAATCTGAGATGTCCTGTGTGAGATGGCTCTGTCACCCAGAAAATGTTTTAAAACCATCAATAGACTGCAATGACATTCATGTCTCCTCAATTCTGAAATCACATGTAGGCACAGTGAGGGCTTATCTGAAAACTTTATTTCATAAGATGTCTGCTATATCTCCACACCAGAAGAAGTTAAATAAACACCTCCATGGGATGCACACTTTTTACATTCTCACATTTAAAACAGCCCCAGAACTCTCAGGAGAGCACTAATAAAAGACAGAGAGTACCACTTGCTAGGACTATGTGTTATTCTTGTCAGCACCCTGAATCACATGCAAATCAATTTTCTCTTGGGGAATGGACATTTTTCTCAGTTTAAACAAGAATAAAATTCATCTTTTGAATTCTCTGAAGATTTCCCCTCCTCTATGTATCTATTTATTATTTGTTTGTTTGGTTTTGTTTCATATTTGGCCAAAGCACTTCCTGCCTTTGTCCTTGAATTTCTCATCTAAGAGATATTCTACCTTTGGCCCAGGAATTTCTAGAATTAAGTCATGGCTGAGAAGTGTTTTCCCAACATAAAATTCTATATTATGGTACATGTAATAAAAAATACTAGAGAGAGCTCCTCATTCTTTTTCATCTGATAATCAACCCCAGGGGATACCATATTCATTGCTTTTATTTCTTTTAAATAAAGGGTAAGTTTTGCAATTAAGAAATGGAGTGAAATTGTACTAACTCTCTCTCTCTCTCATCTAGGGTCAAATAGACCATGAGGAGGTGTTATGCCACTGGCATCCAACATTAGTTCGGATCAAGGTGACTCACTGCGAGGAAGAAGTGAGGGGAGAGAGAACCCCAGTCACTTTTTCAAGCTGCCTGAACTCAACTTTGCACCTCCAGGGCCTGAAATCGCCCTGTCATTCCTCAGCAAAGCCACAAGATCCAGGTATGATATGTATGTAACATGGGCTATGGGATTCCACCCAGCGCTAGGGCGTGCTGCCAGCAGAGGAGAAGGGAAGCACTAAATGCAGAGATCTGACCTAAAGATGAGGGAGGAATGGAGTGAACACCCTTAAACTCAGCCATGGAATCAGAAATCAAAGCAGAAAGCTGGGGGTCAAAATGAATCCAAATCTCATTCCCTCTCCGTTTAAAAGAATTTTAAAAGAGTTTTCTAAGAGCAGAAACTGCCACCAAGGGTGTAGCAGTCAGGCTGGCTATGGTCTGTGACTGGTCTGACAAAGACTAACTCTTACCCAGATGTCCAATAAAAACACTTAGCAAGTATCATTTCCATAAGGCTTTGTCTACTCGAAACACAAGCCAATTGTTTGGGTCCAATTTATGAAGCAAGGTCTTACGAAGGTTATGGGGTGAGGAGGCCTGATGACAACTAAATTGCCTTAAATGGAGCTCAAAATACCACCTTAAACATTCTCCTCTCCCAAGAAATGCTTAATCATAAATCAAGTGACTCAAAATGTATTAAAAATGACAAATAGAGCAAGCACTTACATCTCATTTTTTTCTTTTAATTCACCAATGCATCAAAGTTTTCTGAAAGATATTATTCCACACACAAAAAGATGAAGTACACCAGGAATGCAAGATTCCAGGGATAAAAGAGGAGATTAAAAATCAAATGGTGGACCAGGCTTCATACTGAAAATTATTCTGAAAATAGACATACTCATTTTAAGACAAGGAGATGAGGACTGTCTGCTCTGAACTTGTAAGGAGTGGTGAATCTCACAATAATTGGACACGTGTTTTTCATCTTAGAAGAACTTATGAATCCATTTTAATGCATTAAAGTTCATGGGTACTATTTGTCCACAAGTAAGCTTTCTCCTCCTTTTCCCCACTATGCATACGTTAACGGGGTTTTGATTCAGTGGGGAAAAAACCTCCCCAAACTCGCTAATGTTTCCTGAATTGCCATTAGGCTAGCTCTAGAAGGAATTTTAAAGCATGTGCTAAATGAAACTTTCTGTCTAAGAATCTTTAATATTCTAGTACTTTTAAGAAACAAGTTATTTTTATGTGTCCCTACTTTTATTGGTAGAAATTCATTCTCAGCAATAAGAATTATGAAGTGCCTAACTCAAGATGCTTATCTGTCTGGACCTGGAATAGATTAGAAAGTGGATCAGGCAGAAAAGTCCAGCCTGGCAAATCATCATACACCTCTTCAAAATGTACTGATTCTGAGCCCTTGGAGGGCTCAGTGTGGAAGGAAAGAAGAGCGAACTCTCTGGAAACAACTTATTTCTTCTCCCTTCCCATTGATTACAAATACCTAGAATATTCAACTGATTGTAAAGGCAGTGAACCTGATTTTTTTCACAATCTCTTTCAGTCTGATTGGAAACATCTGTTTTTAATTGCATTTGGATTTCAAAACTAATTTCGGGTGAGATTGGGTTCAGGCTCCAATCAAGTTGGAACTGAGAGATTATTGCTTATCCACGCATCCTGAAACTCAGGGAGGCTTGAGGCCAAGGATACCACAGTTTCTGAATGCATGCACAAGGCACATGCATTTAGAAATCAAAATGGAATGGCCTAATTCTCTCAGGGAAACTTCTTTAAGGCCAATGATTTGGGGTTTTAGGTTACAGCTTTTCAACTCAGGATTCGATTTTGGGAAAGGTCAGTTGGAGGACAACACCCTCCCATGCATTCCAATCCATGGAGCAGGAGATTAAGCATTCATATGCTCAAATCAAAATAAAAACAGTATTTTGGGTTGTTCATTGACAAGATATAAATCTAGCCCACTCCCTCAATTTGAAAGAAGTTGAAACAAATACAGTCTCCTAACGCAATGGCGTGGGGTTCTCTGCCCTTCATCTTACTAGAAGTTGAAGAAAGGAGAATGACTCAAGAATTCTCCTTTGTGCGGGTTCTGGGACTGCCTTTCCCACTCCTGGACCTGCTGAGGACAGGGGCTCTGGAGTTGGTCCCAAGTTTGTCACTCACTGAATCTATTCCTAGTATCCACTCTCTGCCTCAAGGTATCCAGTTTTAAAATGAGGCTTTTATTTTTCTGCTTCACAGTAAACATTTTGGGAGTGCTTGTTAGTGATCTATGGCAAAGTACTAAAAATCATAAAAGGCTGCTAAAGTGCAAAGACCTATTTTAATTTTCTCTAATGGCTGACTCCAAAAAAATAACTGTAAAATTCATGCCAAGAATTCTTAAGAGATTATTTGATACTTTGACAACCCAGAATATGAGCCCTAGGTCTCTTACGTTGCAATTCTGAATGACAACTAGTGCCAATTTTATCAAGCTGATCAACAATAAGCACCCCTTTGTTTTCTGAAACTCAAACAACAGTGAGTAAAAGAACACAAATATAATATTTCAATTTGATTACATAACTATTATACATTTTAATAAGCTAAGATATTGAAAATGAAGAGTGCCCTCAAATTTGTTCCCTACATTCAAAGGATGTAGGTTTAAATACTATGGCTAATTTTCATTAAATTCACTACCCAATTATTCCAAAAGTTTTATTACCATAAACTATTCATTCCTAAGAATCACTTTTATTGACACAAGGAAGAACATTAGTTACCATTTATGAATTTTAAGTGTTCTCTGGAGGGGTTTTCAGCAGTGAAAAGGCCCTTTTTCTTAATACCTGCCATTATAATCTAACAAGAATTTCATATCTAAAATACATCACTTTCAATGCTTAATCTTGGCTCAACTTTTTTATCTGATGAACCAAAGAAAACCAAGGAACTTGCATTTGAATTTGATCCCCTGCTACAATGCTAATAACCTAGAACACTTTGGAAAAAAAGAGCGCTTTCTTTATAAATGAATATCTAGACTTTAAAAATGAAATGGCTATACCATTAGTTATTTACACTTCTTAGAAGAGGCCATATAAAGTACATGTTTATCTCCAAATGGCATTCTGATGACAAAGGGTACAAAAAAAAGTCAGGAAATAAGACACCAAAACTCCCAAGAAGCCAAGGAAGATGATGCACAACGCACACGCTCCTGTGACACTGGGCAGCTGGTGCCTTTAAACCCACACTGAGTCCCTATGTGCAGTTCCCAATCACAGCCAACGCAAACAGCAAAATGGAGTCCCCTCAATAGACCTTCTTTGGTACTAACAGGAGTGAGGATGGTTATTAGTTGTTCTTTTCACTACACTATCCATCACCTCACAAAAGTTTTACATTGTATTTCTTTAGAACTTATGACATCTTTTTAAATTATTTATTTATTTATTTATTTTTGAAGTATAGTTGATTTACAATATTGTGTTAGTTTTGGGTGTACAGCAAAATGATTCAGATATATATATACAATATAAACACATATTCTTTTTCATATTCTTTTCCATTATGGTTTATTATAGGATATGGAATATAGTTCCCTGGGCTATACAGTAGGACTTTGTTGTTATCTGTTTTATATATAATAGTTTATATCTGCTAATCCCAAACTCCTAATTTATCCCTATTCCCCCTTTCCCCTTTGGTAACCATAAGTTTGTTTTCTATGTCTCTGAGTCTATCTCTGTTTTGGAAATAAGTTCATTTGTGTCATATTTTATTTATTTTTAAATTAATTAATTAATTTTATTTTTGGCTGTGTTGGGTCTTTGTTGCTGTACACAGGCTTTCTCTAGTTGTGGTGAGCAGGGGCTATTCTTTGTTGTGGTGAGGGGCCTTCTCACTGTGGTGGCTTCTCTTGCTGCGGAGCACAGGCTCTAGGCGTGTGGGCTTCAGTAGTTGTGGCACACGGACTCAGCAGCTGTGGCTCGCAGGCTCTGGAGTGCGCAGGCTCCGTAGTTGTGGCGCTCAGGTTTAGTTGCTCTGTGGCATGTGGGATCTTCCTGGACCGGGGCTCAAACCCATGTCCCTGGCATTGGCAGGCAGATTCTTAACCACTGTGCCACCAGGGAAGTCCCCTGTATCATATTTTAGATTCCACATATAAGTTATATAATATGGTATTTGTCTTTCTCTGACTGACTTACTTCACTTAGTATGATAATCTCTAGGTCCATCCATGTTGCTGAAAATGGCATTATTTCATTCTTTTTTTATGGCTGAGTAGTATTCCATTATATATATGTACCACATCTTCTTTATCCATTCATCTGTCAGTGGACATTTAGGTTGCTTCCATGTCTTGGCTATTGTGAATAGTGCTGCTATGAACATTGAGGTGCATGCATCTTTTTGACTTAGAGTTTCCATCTTTTCTGCATATATGCCCAGGAGTGGGATTGCTGGATCATAATGGTAACTCTATTTTTAGTTTTTTTAAGGAAGCTCCATCCAAATTGCTCTTGATACAAACTACTAAAATGTCTTCCAGAAAGGGTATAATAATTTATACATCTACTCAGCAGAGTATGAGTGTGCCAACAAGCCCTGCCCTTATCAGCTTTGATCCCTACAGCTTCTTTGTATTTGCTCTTTGATAGGCGAAAATGGTCTGTTACTTTTGGTCTATTCATTTTGCATGTGTTCAATTCCTAGAGAGGTTAAATTATTTTCCACGTATATTCTAATTATTTCTATTTCTTCTTCTTCAATTATCTGTTTTAAGTCCTATGTAAATTTTTCTATTTAACTTTTTTCCTTCTCAGTTATGGAGATTCTTGTTAACATTCTGTTATTCACCATATGTATTTCCTAATATGTCCTTTATATTTTGGTTTTATATCTATATTTGATGTCCAGACATGTCAAATATTTATAGTTAATTCTATAAATATTTCTTTTCTCATCCATTTCCTTCAAGATTAGAAAGTACTAAGTTTTAATATTTAAAATGTCCTCTATGTGTGATACTGGTGTCAGTTAATGCCCTTTTAAGTGTCATTTAGCACTGCTCTCTTAGCTCCATTATTGGATCAGGAGTTTATAAATTACCTACTATGAAGCTGCCTTTGGGCTAATTTTCAAGACACTTCTGAGGGAGAGACTATAGTAACTTCCTCTGAAGAAAGTGTTGTTTCCATGAAGCTTCTTTATTCAGAGTCTGCAGTGTGCTTCCCTGTTGCTAATCACTGGGTTATTTATTCCTCTTGATGTATATATATATATGTATAACATATATATAATATATATTGCTTTTGCAATACTTCATTTCAAAATATTGACAAACATATAAGAATATTTGGAACATGTGGAAATCCAAATGTATTAGTTACAGAAAAATATTATTTTATTCCCACTAAGCATTCAAAAATTTAAAGTGTTCAATTTCCAGGACCTGACAGAATGAGAGAATATATTGGAATGGAAGTTCAAATAATCCTTGGATGGTTAAAAAATCGGGAAGAGAAAATGCACATCCCCAAGTTGAGTCCTTTTTGGGTCGCCACAATGAAGTACATTAGCTGTAAAACGCAAGGGAATAGTGAGTGTTTCAAAAGTTGAAACAACCACCATATCCACTCCAAATGCTTACTGTGATTTCATTATATTGGTGTTAATATGCAAGCCCAGCAAAACAGACTGAGACTAAAATTCTGGTTGATCTGTATTCTGTTGCCTAAGCCAAAAGGAGCTTAACAAACAAAACAATCTGAGCAAGAATCAATTCAAGACTGTGACTTCCATGTTTTTGGCCCCAAATGCACTCCTCAGAATTCCAAGTCATCTTCCAAAGGTAGAGAAAGAGATAAGAAGCACTTTTGATTGATCAGAGCATACAGAGCAAATGATGTACTTACATTTCTATACAGTTAGGGGAATTGAGATCCTAAGTAGAATACAGAAGAGAGATGGTCACAAATAAAACCTGCCATTTCAATTATGCCAAGAGCATCCTAATGCAGAAAGAATGATAGCATTAAGGGGCAATTAAAGCACACATTAGAATCTAAGTATTTTAAAGGAAATTGGGAGTCATTAAACAGAACCAGTTTGAAAATTTTTTTTCCGTCTTTGTTATTTTGGAGACCAATAAATATTAAGCATCTTCTTCTAGGATGGGTAGTAGTCCCTAGTCAGGTAGCAAAATCACTCACCTTTCCACTTGGATAGGCTAAGTTGTTTTGAATAATGGCAATTAAAATTTTTTCTTAAATAACTTCGATACAGGTTTATTTCCTCGGTTTCCATGTGGATTTCTGGGTCAGCCCCATGGAACCCCTTCTTTGACCAGTATAAAATCATCTGCCTGGAGGAGGGATTATGTAGGCATGTTCACCAGCAGTTCTCCTCACTTTGGATCAGGACTTCCTGCCCACCAGCCTCTGTTCCATGAGGGGAGAAGATGCCCTCCAATTTTCACGTATCTGGATTTTACAAAGCCCTGATCGATTTTGGTATACCAAAGTTCACTAGTTGTGAAATCCCAAAGGCTTGAAGTTTCTTAGATGTAATTTGACAAGTTAATAAAAATTACTTCATGATTTTTTTTTAATTGGGAGAACATGGAAGGGGTGGGGATTGCGTCCTAGCACACTCTCATTTCTTCTTTGAAATATAATGCTTCCTAGAGTAACTTTAGCACATCCACAACATCTCTGCAGAAGTTATAAGACTAACAACAATGAAAAACTCTGCAAAAATATTTCTAAAGTGACTCAAAAAATGGATCTAAAGGAAAGAGCTTATCGCTCTCAAATGAAGATTCCCTTTTTCACTCCTGTTGAAGTCCCATGTCGATTCTTCATCAGTAACACTGAGTATTGCCACGGACAGCACAATGAATGCCAGTACCCCAATCACACATAATTCTTCAGGCTTCTACTCCCTAGTGCTTAGAAACAAACAAACAAGGCAATGGTGAACAAATGCCACAAGCTACTGAGCTGATACCCAGCAGCACACTGAAAGGAATTACTGCAGCTAAATAGTGCTTATCTGGTAGTTAATCTCCAGAATATTTGTGCTTCTGGAATGGCTCCACAATAAAAGGTATCCAGGAAAAAGAAAAGAAAAAAGTACGTCCTTTTCTTAGAACTCAGTATCACCAAGTCCATCTGAGACGAGAGTAGCCACAGGTAGCACCTAATGGACTGTGGTAATTGGCTAGATCAATTATAGGAAAGGAAAGTGCTGTTGAATTGCCCAGCTACATGCTTATAAGCTCAGTGCCTCCATACTAGCGCTGGCAGGCCGGAAGAGGACAGAAGACAGGAATGAGAACACTGCAGAGATGGAGTGGAAAGACAGTGCAGGAAAGGAGAGAGGAGATGAAAAGCGGTGTGAGTGGCAGCAACGGTCAACGGAAATTAAAAGCAGCAACAGAGAGGGTGACCTAGGCCTCTGAGAGAAGGAAAGAGGCAGCCAGAAGACCTGTTCTTGAGACGGAGAAAAAGCAGTGACCAAGAGAAACCCAGGCACCACTGGAACATGCCACGCAGAGGTTGTCATGGGGGTAAGAGGAGTCATGTAATCAACGAATTCTTAATAAACACCTACATTTCAAGATGCCAGGAATGCAAAACTGAATACTTCATGATGGTGCTCCAAGATGCTATAAACCAAGTCATTACATCCTAAGGACCACATCTCCTACATCTGCATCTAGATCACTCAACCTCCAGTCAGCAGTGCCAGCCAAGGTACAGTATGGAAAGCTCTCCAAGGAAAAAACAAAAAGCAGCTGGTCCATAAACCATTAACCATACAGAACAGAACGGCTCCTTCTCCATGGGCACTGGCTGGCTCTGGTCTTACTCCACCAGGTAACAACAGAAGCAAGAGAACGTCCAGGAATGAGGATCAAATTGAATACTCTTGTTTAGGGAGCTAGGAAATACTGGGATGTAGAACCTTAACAAATGTGACAGACGACACCAAAAATAAAAACAAACATACAAAAACCTATGTTGAAATAGAAAACTTGGTGCCTTACAAATCAGACTAATGTCCACCAGGGGTTACTAGGGGCAGAGTTAAGTCCATGCAGTTTTAACTTCTGCATTCAATTTTTAATTTTGTAGTTATGTTACATCTGTATTAGAGTTGTTAGTATCAAGAGACACCAGACACCCAGATGTCTGATTGCAAGATTCTGGGTAAATCATTCCCACTTTAACATCAAATTGATGAAGCATTTATTTAAAAACATTTGTGGAGTTGTAACTGCAAAGGTAGAACTCACAGCTTTTGACATATTACAACCACATGTTAAGACAACAGAGTTCAATAAAAAATTACCTTCAAACACATTTTGTATTTGGGGGATTTGCTTTATCCCTTAACACTCCGGGTGAGAGGAACAATTGAGCCCACGTTCCTTAGCAAAACTTCATTTTCTTTTGAACACTGCATTGACCCTAAGTTTAACATCATTCCAAATTCAGTCTATTTTCCTTGCACAAGATAGTGCAGCCAAGCAAAACTCTGTCCCAGAAACCTCATAAATTGTATGAGCTGCTCAATTTAGGCCTGAGGGAGTAAATTGAAGAGAGCTTAGCCTGTCATACTGTTTTAGACTGTTTGCCACAGAAATTCAGGATTAGTTCTAGATTGATTGAACTAGTGATGATGGTGACTATGTGTATGTATACATACACACACACACACACACCTATATCCCATTATTTTAGCAATTTTTTTTCCCCAAGTAGTCCTTTAATTTAGTTCTTGATGCCCTGCTTTATTTAATATATTTAAAGTGGGTTTGGTGTTGGAGGGAAGGCGGAGCAGGGCAGGAAACTGAATGAGCATCCTCTAAGTACCAGCTTTACTGGAAACATCCACATATTTTATAATTTGTTCCATTCCACCACTCTTCACCAAATGCCTGCTATATGCTAGGTCCTAGGGACTCAATATTGAACAGACAGAGGCGGGCCCTCATTTTATGAAGCTATGATTCATGTGACATCAGTTAAACTGTGAATCAGTCAGATAAATTCCTGACATCACCTTATTTTGATTTTGAAATCCAACACCTCTACTTACCAGTTGTGTGGCCTTGGTCCAGTTTATCCATGCCTCAGTCTCCTCATCTGTATAACGGAGGTTGCTGTGAAGAGTAAACGAGAGCAGAGAGCACATGTAAGAGGCCTAGCACAGAGCCTGGTGCTCAACTGGATGGTGTCCCCTGCCTTCCTCACAATGGTACCCAGTGGGCTTTGGAGTTGATTTTGCAGATTTGAGTGACTGCTCCCGCCTTGTGATAGTTACAGCCACCAGGGGGCAGTAGAAAATGGGCCCCATGAGTCCTAAGGAGAGACTGGCACTATTTTCATTGATAGATGGCTAAAAACAAATTTCATTTTTGTATTGGCTCATCAATGAACAAATGAAGAAATGAAAAAACTAATTAAACAGTCATTGAAAGAAACAGTGATCAAAGCAAAAGTAAAAATGATGATATTCAGTTACTTGACAAATACATGCTGAGGGTCTATTCTGGGCCAGCCTCTAAAGATAAAAATAGTACCTGTTCTACCAAGTGGTGTGAAGGTTGTCTCAGTTACAACAGTACTGACAAGCAGTAAACACTTAGGAGCTATTTGCAGTTATGGTTTTGGGGAGGATATGTTCTTAGAGTAGGCAAGAGATAAAAAGTGGTATTATTTACCACCTATAGAAATCTCTCTAAGAATGTTTGACTTTTCCTGCCAATCTCTCTCTTACCTAGAGGAACCAAAGTTTCCTGATTTATCATTTCTGTTCATTTTTCAATCACACAGACCAACTGAAATAAAATAGCATGGAATCTAAATGTGTCACATCCTACAATTCTTAAAGGAGTCATAGGGATGATTAAGAGAAATGTTATGTCTTATCAAAGTCTGCCTTATCACATTGAAAATAACTCTAAAATGTTCTATTGATTTTTATTTTTTATTTATCTTTATTTTTTAATTGAAGTAGAGTTGACTTACAGTGCTGTGCCAATCTCTGCTGTACACAAAAGTGACTCAGTTATACCCATTTAAACATTCTTTTTTTTAAAATATTCTTTTCCATTATGGTTTATCACAGGATATTGAATATAGTTCCCTGTGCTATACCGTAGGACACTGTTGTTTATCCATTCTATATATAATAGTTGCATCTACCAACCCCAAACTCCCAGTCCATCCTTCTCCCTCCCCCCTCCCCCTTGGCAACTACAAGTCTGTTCTCTATGTCTATGAGTCTGTTTCTGTTTTATAGATAGTTTCATTTGTGGCATATTTTAGATTCCACATATAGGTGATATCACATAGTATTTATCCTTCTCTTTCTGACTTACTTCACTTAGTATGATAATCTCTAGGTGCATCCATGTTGCTGCAAATGGCATTATTTCATTCTTTTTTATGGCTGAGTAGTATTCCATTGTATATATGCACCACATCTTCTTTATCCATTCATCTGTCAATGGACATTTAGGTTGTTTACATGTCTTGGCTATTGTGAATAGTGCTGCTGTGAACATCCAGCATTTGTTATTTGTAGACTTTTTAATGATGGCCATTCTGACTCTTGTGAGGTGGTATCTCATTGTAGTTTTGATTTGCATTTCTCTAATAATTAGCAATGTTGAGCATATTTTCATGTGCCTATTGGCCATCTCTATTTTTTCTTTGGAGAAATGTCTATTTAGGTCTTCTGCCCATTTTTCTATTGGGTTGTTTGTTTTTTGTTGTTGTTGTTGTTGAGTTGTATAAGCTGTTTGTATATTTTGGAGATTAAGCCCTTGTCTGTCACATCATAAAATGTTCTATTGATTTTTAAATGAGAAAAGTGTCAATTATGAATAGAAGTATTAAAATGAACTGTTACCAATCTTACATTGTTTTTTCTTCTGATTCTTTAACTTATAGTTTGCAAATTGTGAAGGCATGATCATACTCATGTTCATGTAGCAGAGAGCTGCAAAAATCTGGAGTGGTAAATAAGGATGGACATCCAAAATGTCAAATCCAAAGCCACCATTATCCAATGTCTATAATATGGTGTATGAAGATGACGAAGTTATTTGCATGATTAAATACATTAACAAGATATTTTAAAAGCTCACAAATCTTCCACTTTATTTATTTTTTTTACATTTGAATATTGTCACAGAGAGGTTTGCCTGTAGCCACGAACTATTGGTAATGATTACTCTCATTGTGGACTACCTGTCAGCATCTGTGGATCATTCTTCAGTCTTAGTATAGAAAAGAAAAGATATCCCCTAATGGCAGCATATCATGTTCAGCTACCTTGAGGCAAGAAAATATTAAAACTGGATGAAGACAAGAAATTAAAACTGAATATAGATTTAAAAAAAAAAAGAATGTCTGAAAACAGACTGGCCTCTATTCTAGTCTAAACAAGTTGTAACATTAAGAGTGTTGTCAAGGGGCTTCCCTGGTGGCGTGGATAAGAATCCACCTGCCAATGCAGGGGACACGGGTTCAAGCCCTGGTCCGGGAAGATCCCACATGCCGCGGAGCAACTAAGCCTGTGTGCCACAACTACGGAGCCTGCGCTCTAGGGCCCACGAACCACAACTACTGAGCCCACGTGCCACAACTACTGAAGCCTGTGCGCCTAGAGCCCATGCTCCGCAACAAGAGAAACCACTGCAGTGAGAAGCCCGCGCACCACAACGAAGAGTAGCCCCTGCTCACTGCAACTAGAGAAAGCCTGCCCGCAGCAATGAAGACCCAACACAGCCAAAAATAAATAAATTAAATATATATATATAAAGAGTGTTGTCCGGGACTTCCCTGGCGGTCCAGTGGTTAAGACTCTATGCTTCCCACAAAGGGGGGTGTTGGTTCGATCCCTGGATGGGGAACTAAGATCCCACATGCTGTGTGGCACAGCCAAAATAAATTAATTAATTTTTAAAAAGAAGAGTGTTGTCAGATAAAATACAGGATTTTCATGTAATATTTAAGGCATGCTTAAAAGAAAAGTTAATTATTGTTTATCTGAAAGTCACATTTAACTGAGTGCCCTGTATTTTTATTTGCTAAATCTGGAAAGCCTATACATGAGGACTTCCATGCATACATAATCTTTCACTCTTTAAAGATTAATTCTGAGAAATGTTTAACTGAATAGGCAGTTGGTTAGTCAGGTAGCAACCTATGAAATTTGTCAGGTCCCCACCAATCCAGCAAAGCAGAAGTCTCAGAGAGAGTGCTTCATCTACTTTTCATTTCTGTAGACCACTCAGATCATAGAGCTTAATGAGGCGACTAAGTAATAAGTACAAAAAAAACTGGTGAAGTACAGCATTAAACATCCCATTCACTCCCAGTCAAGGCACCCTTGTCAAAAATCAATTGGCCGTAAATGTATGGGTTTATTTATGGATTCTCAATCCTATTCCATTAATCTATATATCTATCCTTATGCCAGTACCGAACTGTTTTGATTACTGTAGCTTTGTCATAAGTTTTAAAATTGGGAAGTGTGAGTCCTCCAACTTTGGTCTTCTTTTTCAATATTGTTTCGGCTATGCAGGGTCCCTTGAAAGTCCATATGAATTTGAGGCACATCCTTTCCATTTCTGAAAAAAGGCTGTTGGAATTTTGATAGGGACATCCACTCTGTAGAGCACTTTGTGTAGTATTGCCATCTTAACAATATTAGGTCTTCCAAGCCATGAACATGTAAGTATTTCCATTTACCTAAGTCTACTTTAATTTCTCTTAGCAATGTTTTATAGTGTTCAGTGTACAAGTCTTTTATCTCCTTGGTTAAAATTATTCCCAGGTATATTATTCTTTGGATCCTATTGTAAATGTAATTATTTTCTTAATTTTCTTTTTGGATAGTACAGTGCAAGATTATAAGAAGCACAACTGGTTTTTGTGTGTTAATCTTGGACCCTGCAACTTTGCTGAATTCATTTATTAGCTCTAGTAGTTTGTGTTATGTGTGTTTGTGTGTGTGTGTGTGGATTCTTTGGAGTTTTCTATATATAGGACCATGTGATCTATGAATAGAGATAGTTTTTCTTCTCCCTTTTCAGTTTGGATGTCTTCTATTTCTTTTTCTTGCCTAATTGCACTGGCTAGAACTTCCAGTACAATGTTGAATAGCAGTGATGGAAGTAGGTGCCATTGTATTTTTCCTCATCTTAGGGAGAATGCTTAGTCTTTCATCATTGAGTACAATGTTTGCTATTGGTTTTTCATGAATGCCCTTTATCATGTTGAGGAAGTTTCCTTCTATTGCTAGTTTTCTGAGTGCTTTCATCATGAAAGGGTGTTGGATTTTATCAGACATGTTTTCTGTGTCAATTGAGATGATACTGTGGGTTTTTACTCCTCACTTGATTAATGTGGTATATTACACTGATTGACTTTCTTATGCTGACCCACTCTTGCGTTTTTAGGTTAAATCCCACTTTGCTGTGTATAATCCTTTTTAATATGCTGTTGGATTCAGTTTGCTAGTTTTGTTGGTGATATTTGCATCTACATTCATAACGGCTATCACCTGTAGTTTTTTTCCTTGTGGAATCTTTATCTGGACTTGGTTTTGAGGTAATACTGTCCTCAAAGAATGAATTTGGAAGTGTTCCATCCTCTTCAATTTTTAGGAAGAGTTTAAGCAGGATTAGTATTAACTCTTTTTTTTTTTTTTTTTTTTTTTTTTTTTTTTTGCGGTACGCGGG
>NC_041214.2:52151770-52177163 GCF_002837175.3 Physeter macrocephalus | reverse complement strand
GAACCCGTGTCCCCTGCATCGGCAGGCGGACTCTCAACCACTGCGCCACCAGGGAGGCCCAGTATTAACTCTTTTTCAAATATTTGGTAGAATTTACCAGTGAAACTGTCTGGCCTTAGACTTTTCTTTGTTGGAAGGTTTGATCACTGAGTCAATCTCTTGTTATAGATCTGTTCAGATTTTTGTTTCTTCTGAATCAGTTTTGGCTATTTGTGTGTTTCTAAGAATTTATTCATTTCATCTAGGCTATTTAATTTGTTGGCTTACAATTGTTCATAGTACTCTCTTTTAATTCATTTTATTGTCTGAAAGGTGGGTAGTAACAATCTACTTTCATTTTTTATTTTAGTTGTATCTTCTCTTTTTTTCTTGGTTAGTCTAACTGAAGATTTGTCAATCTCATTGATCTTTTTAAGGACCCAAATTTGGTTTATTAAACCCCTCTTTTGTTTTTATATTCTCTAAAAGAATAGATTTTTTTAGTAGTATGAAGGACATAGAGAACAGAGAAATCAAGTCTCTAAGGACTCTTGGGAGGGTTTCTTTGAAGGGTTAGAATGTAACTGGGCCATTAAATGCCTAAAAGGCAAAGTTTTATTTCACAACTCTTTCCCAAATTGAGAAAGGCCTAAAACAATTTGCCACTTTTGAAGAGCTGCGGGTTTAGGAAAAGTGATGCAGTTGGAGAACTTTGGGTACTTTACCTCTTATATAGTGGCTTTTTGGTAGTGGTAAACTTCTAAAACTCGACACTGAGAAAAAAAAAAATCATACAAGCAAATCAGCTTACCTTTCTGTTCACTGCTTCCAACTTCCTGATCCTTGACAGCATGGAGCATGATTGTTGGTTTGGAATCTGAAATGATACAGTGGCATATCTTATTTATCAAAGTGCTGTATGCTTAGGTCCTAAAGAATGTGTTTTGAAAATGAGTGTGACCAAAAGAAATGGTATTCAAAAGAGAGCTTACGGGTAAAGCCTACCCACATTTCAGACTTAGGGAGGAAAAACAATTCATGCATAAGAGTCTTGGAAGCTTGTCTTAGAATTTGAATATTGAAACCTCTTCTTTTTGACCATTCCTTTAACTTCTTTTAACACATATATTAAAAAATAGAGTAGAGCAAGGAGGAAAAGTAGATTTTCAAAAAGTTTTAGGTTATGTTTCATCATCATATTTTTCATGAAATTCACTGTCCCCCACACAAAATGCAGCAATAAGTTATTAATTGCCTTAAGAGATGTTATCAATTTTATTAGTAAGAAAATTCAGGTCCTATCTATAAAACCACATAGGATTTTGTTTGAAGCTAATAAACAAAAGTTATATTTTTCTTTTTGAAATCACATTTAGCTTTGAGATACAGACACACGCATACACGCACACACGTCACTCTCCATTTTCAACTTCTCAGTAATCTTTTATTGCAAAACCAAAGCTATTTGAAAATGGAGTCTTCAGTTTAATCTTTTGTAAACTCTCCTGATTGTTCTCTAAATAGTGTAAAATGAGAAAGCTCACACATCTCACACAACCTGCATATCAGTGTCTGTCCATCACAGCCAGTAACTGTTAGTCAAATGGAACAAATACCACCCAATATGTCATTAGTAGGCTCTTATTAATATTTCAAATGTGTGGATCTAACACCATCCTGTTATGCTCAGAAATAAATCCAAGATGTAAATTATGCATCAAAGATTATACTTGTCTTTAGCTCAGTTCAACTTTCTGGCTGACCAGCACCCACCTACAAATTAGGCAGCCACCAGGTAGGGTGGCCCAACAGATTTTACTGTTGTTGTTGATACTTTAAGTAATCTTCAAGAAAATGGCTGACAGTT
The DNA here is from genome assembly GCF_002837175.3 of Physeter macrocephalus. Lineage (NCBI taxonomy): Eukaryota > Metazoa > Chordata > Mammalia > Artiodactyla > Physeteridae > Physeter > Physeter macrocephalus. The sequence goes on along the minus strand of NC_041214.2, from coordinate 52,175,317 downwards.
AAAGTATAAACACGTTTCTGTAGCGGTCTCCACAGCACTTCTCCCACAGTGATGTACAGCTGTGACACCAGGATTTTCTCAGAGATTCTAAGCAAAACCCAGTCTCAGCAGATTGCAATCATACAAATGATCAAAGCTATTAAAACATCAAAAAGGTAAATATTACTCACTGGAAATTCTGTACTGATCTTCTCACTTGCTTGAAGAACACACTTTCACAACTCTCTCAGGTCATACAAAAATAGTGAAATAAAGTCTGTTGGATGCAAGACACCAATTAAGACAAAGTTAGAAGTACATATCAGATAAAGAATTTCCGTAGCAAAAAATATTTCATACCTTGTTCTTCATCTGTGCTGCGCTAGTCAAATACTTTATCACATACTATGTCCCCTTTTCTCTCAGAGAGTCTGAAATTCATAATAGGGTACAGGTTTTTTGTTTTTTTTGTTTTTTTTTGCCACGCCTGGCAGCATGCAGGATCTTAGTTCCCCGACCAGGGATCAAACCCGTGCCTCCTGCACTGGGAGCTCGGAGTCTTAACCACTGGACCGCCAGGGAAGTCCCTAATAGGGTACAGGTTTTAGACTTGGTAGTGTCTGATCACCACATACAAATTGCCAAGCACACAGTTCTCATTGCCAGACAATGTAGGACAGGCATGGTAAACACTTCTACCCCAGCAGTCAGTGATGCCAGGTCTAGGGCCACAGTCTAGGAAAAGGGACTCACCCAAACAGATTTCTACTTTCCTCATTTCAAGGCACCCCTGTACCTGCCTCATCACCACCATACAAGGTCCTAGGCCAAAGATTCCAGTTCTTGAAAGGGATGTAAAGATACAACATGTGCCTGAGAGGGTTGTCAGCTGGTTTGGTGCTACAGGTCTTTATCTAAAGCCATATAAGTGGGGTGGCTTCCCCGGGACCCCCTTTGGGGAGGAGAGGTGCTTAGGGAACAGAATCTGGGGCAAAGTGCCCTTGGCAACCCAGAAACAGGCACTGGTGGATCCGGAATCCCAGGCCACGTCGCCAAGGCAGGGCTCCAGCTCACACCCTCCTCCTTCTTGAACCTCTTCTGCTCCCAGCTTCAGTGTCTTATCCTGCTCTCCTAACATCTATTTTGAGGGCACAATACCAGAGACCTGTGGTCAAATGCAGCCTGGAGCTGGATAATGTTGTGGCCTCTAGTTGTAAAAAGTTTTAAATTGGTTGCCAACATTTAAAACCAAAAATATTTCACATAAAAATAGAGAATGTGCGCTTCTCTTGGAAATGGGAAAATCTGGCAGCTGAAGCAACTCTTCCTGTGACAGTGGGCTGGAGCTGACGCACGGCTTCACCTTCTAAGACAGGACAAGCACCCTATGGACCCGTTGGCATTTGAGTTGACAGCTATGGCTCAGCAGTTCCCCATAACTTTTGAAACACAGTCACAGATTCTGGACCATGAATTAGATTAGATGTTAGGAAGGTATTATTTTCTGAATGGGAGGCATGGTTTTGGTGTGTGTCATGGTAGAACTGGTCCATTATGAGTGTCTGGTCTCCTGTTCACCTTGTTTGCTCACTTTAAAAAAAAAATCTTGGCCTTTCTCATCTTCTGAGATGGCCCACACTCTGTCTGTGGAGTGTGCTTCTCTCTAAATAAATCCGCTTCTCACCTATCAAAAAAAAAAAAAAAAAAAAAAAAAAAAAAAAAATCTTTGCTGTTTTCTGGAGGAGCCTTTTTTTTTTTTTAACTTTTTGCTCCTCCGTTCATTAAAGCCATTTGTTAAAAGGCTGCAGACACCTTTCCTGCACTGCTAATTTCTCTCTCCCCTAGAAGCTTGAGCAGTCTCAGTTTCCTCATCCTGAAAACCTAAACAGTAATGCCCACCGATGTGCAGGCTGTCATGAGGGCTCACTCATACTTACATTCATGCTTTCATTCCTGATTAATGTTACCTCCTACCTTGTTCTAGGCACTGTGCCAGGGGCTGGGTTAAATGAGACACCTATATGTAGGTACAGAGTATAAGAAAAGCTCTTAGAACCAGGCCTGTCTGACACACAGATGCTGCAATCATCACTGGAGTCCAGATACTGAACCTCACTTTAGTGGGAATTCACACCAGCCCTTTATGGAAAGAGAATCTAAAAGGAACAGTAATGGAAAAAGCTGAAAGGGGCTTCTTACCCTTGGAAAACAATAACTCTTATCTCCACACTCCTTCAAACCCAGTCAGTTTCCACATTTCCTTCCAGCAATGCTCCCCATGCTTCCATTAAAGATGGAACCATCCAGAGAGCTGGGTGTGTGATTGACTCCCTGTGGCTCTGTCTGCTGATTGAGGTCATGTTCACCCCTTACTGGAAGCCCAACCTGTGTCCACACAGAGCTAAATCCCTCCCAGGGGGACTCCGTCTTCTCTTTGCTCCCTATTATACTTCCAACAGTCATTCCATCTCTTCCTTGAGCTATTCTCATCATCTAAATTCCCCTAACCTAGCTTGTAAGTGATAGGACATAACTCAGGCAGAAACCTTCCAACCCCAGAATCTGTGCTCCCTCTAAACCACATCTTTTCTCCAGCTGACATGTAAGCACCCCACAGAAGGGACACCCTTAATCTACTGTCACACAGGGACACCACTGGATTTTTGAATGGGACAATTCTTCATAGAGTCAGGCTGTCTCGGGTATCATAGAACATCTAGCATCCCTGGCTTTGATCAGTTAATTTGAGTAGTACCCCAGTATTTGTGACAATTGAAAGTGACTACACATTTCTAGACAGAGGTAAGGGAAGTGAGGCTACATGGGGGGTGGGGATGGGGCGTGGGCAGGGAGCAGTCCTCATTAAATTTCAACATTTCAGTTGAATTTGGCCTCCACATTTTCTTCCCAATAAACTTAATAGTTCCTGGTTTAGCAATAGGTATCCATAATTATAAACAAAGCAAATGCCCAAGAATATGTGGTAATTTTTAAGATACGGAATGTTTCCAAGGAGAACAATGTGCACCACCACTGTGATCTCAGGCAAGTTGCTTAAATTCCCTATTCATCAGTTTCCTCAACTGCAAAATGGAGATAATAAGGGTCCTCAAGGACAGATGATTCTTGTTCCTCTTCCACTGTATAGAATTGTTCTGTGAAGTGGCTTCCTGGCCAGGAACTACATTTCCTGGCCCTCATTGTATCTGGGTGGGAATATGTGGTTAGTTCAGTGAAATGTAAACAGAAGTGATGTGTGTTGCTTTCTGTTAATGTGGTTTGGAAGTAGGGGCACCTTCTGCACATTTTTCTTCTTTTGCCAGCTAGATGTCAGTGTCCAGAACATCCTAGGAAGCAACACATTGGAAATGAAGGAGCAACAATGCGGAAAGAGCCTGGGATGCCTGGATCTCCATCTGGAGGAGGATCATATAGCTCTTATGCCAATCAGGAATATTCATCCTGGACTTGGATGAATAAAGAAGCTTCTATGGTGTCTGAGCCACTGTTCATTTTAAAGTTTGTTAGAGCAGGTAGCATTGCCTTAACTAATACAAATATTTACCTCTTGTGATAGAGTAAATGATGTAGAGCACTAAGGAAAGCCCCTGGTACATAGTAAACATTCAATAAATGCTAGCAATAGTTATTGTAATAATTATTATTGTCTCTCTATATTACTTAGTGGGGCCAAAGGCACTAAAGTTTGGGGGAAATTAGGTGTGTAGGATGCTTTCAGATGCAACAGATAACTCAGTCCAAAAATGGCTTAAATGATAAGCAAAAATATCTCACATTGTAAGTTCAGGGCCAATATTTTCATGATTGGCTAGACCATGTTTTCAAAGACCGTAGTGCTGTCCATCTTTTTGCCCCATCATTCTGGTGTGTGGTGATGTCTCTCCTCATGGGTGTAAGATGGCTGCCATTGCTCCAGAGATCACATGCAAACAGGACAATGCCCAGTGAAGAAAAGGGGCTTTCTCTTTAATTGGTGAAGAAGACCTTTTTTTCCAGAAGACCCCCAACTCCTTATCCAGGATTGGCTTACATGCCCATGACAAAACTAGTCAGTCATTGGCAAGAATAATGAAACCATCATTGTTGGTCACCTTCCCTGAGCATATGGGAGGTTAAGCAGCCAAGATAAATAGAGGTTCTGTAACAGATGCTGTGGGTGCCGTTATTTCCCCAAAGGAATGCTTTATACTTCCAACGCAAGGCTGTTCTACTAATCTTGCAAGCATCCTTTATTCATGTCTACCTCCATACTTTTGCTCACATTAATGTCCCCTGGAATGCCATCTGTTCTTCTCTTGTAACCAGTATTCAAGTGGCTCCTCAAGTTCTACTTCTTCTATGAAGCATTCTCTGAATGTGTCCTTCCTCTTCTTGGAACTTCTATAGCTCTTATGGTCAGTATCACATTTTGGTATTATTGTATCATATTACATTATTATATAATATTTTTGTTAGTTTATGGTATATTACTATAGGCTCATTGTTTGTTTGACATATGTAGATTTATTCACTCAAAAATTGTTTTTGAGCACCCACTGTATGCCAGGCATTGGGGGAAAAAAGTTGAGTAAGGCATGGCCCTTGTCCCCAAGTTCCTTAGAGCCTACTGTTTCTTCCATGTTGATCAACCCAGAGCCAAGCATAAGGTGAACATTTAAAATTTTACCTACAATAATATACCCAGGGAGGGGTATATTTGTAAAACAAAAGGTCACCGCCACACAAACCCAATTTGTAAAGTGTTCACCCATTATTGTACCTCAAGCCTCCCTATTAATCACCAAAATCACCCCATGTAGAAACCTCATCACTACAGTTACACTGTGAATTTAAAAGTGACAGTTTCCCATCAGTTCAAGAGACCCTGAGACATTGTGAATATCAGGTGTAATCATGTGTTTCCTTCCCTAGAAGAATGTGTCCCCATTTGTCTCTTCTCTGCAAAGAGATACAGGACATTAAATCACAAAGGAGAGAAAAGACAGGAAGAAGAGTAGATTTAGAAAATCACTTAGTAGTTGCCTTAGGACTTGCACATAGAGTTTACAAGATGAAAGAAAGTGAAGACACAATCACTTTTAATAGTTCCTTGGAAAAACTCCATCCCCAAATGTCCTTCATTCTTGTTGCTATTGTTGAAGGTTTGCAAAGCTGACTAAGTGTGTTTTATGCTAATTGGCTTTATCTGACATCCCTTTATCATTTGAAATTAATAGACAGCCTCGTAGATACAAGGTTAATGGAATATCTTCTCCTCAGATTTGCAACTTGGCGTTTTCCCCAAAACACCACTTTCATCTTTATATAAGCGATCGTGTCTATAAAGTCTTCTTAAAAAGGCATACTGTCTAATCCCATCAACCCATTTGTGAAACGTTCCAGAGGGAAATTGTTACACTGTTATTGTAGAAGCTGTTCTGCTCTTTGCATGCTCCTAAATGCCCAACAGATTTGACATCCTCTTAGCATGGTGGGGCGATAGGCGCTGACGTGCCAAGCACTAAGCAACGGCTGGCCCCTTAGCAAAGCCTCTTCTTCTTTGCTTCTTTGGAATGCTGCCATCTGAGAAAAGGAACACTTAATGTGCACTAGAACCAAACTTCATCCCAAAGTGCAAAGATGATAGAGGCCCTCTCTCCTCTCCTCCTGCTTTTCTCCCTTTCGAGGAATGCTGGCTGTGGTGACACTTGAAAAGGAGGTACGAAAATGTTTGGGAAGGCTTCTCTGTGTATCTGTGAGGGACACGAGGAGAGGGGAAGAGCGGCAGTAGATAGGGTGACTGTTTTTGGCCTTTAGGGAAAAAAGTCGAGGGAATCAGCAAGTTTATTTCTATTTGCCCAACTCCGGTCACCAAAGGGAATGAGAATTGAGGGAGGCAGACTGCACGCAGAGTCCATAATGACATTTATATGCTTTATGCTCCCAGAGCTCCAAGGGCTCCAAAGTCTTAAATAGCATTATGCCAGCATTTAAGACATGCAAAAAGGTATGAAGAATAAAACGAAACAAAATGAAACCCAATACATGCTGTATATACATGTCCCATCTCCCCCTCCTGCATCCCACCCCAAAAGTAATCACTATCCTAAATTTGTTGTTTACCACTGCATGCTTTCCAGGCTTTTGCTACATACTAATTGCTTTGCATCTTTTGAAACCTTATTTACATCTGTATCAGATGTAAATAGAAACAAATAGATATAACAGAAAAACACAAAATGAAAGCAGGTTAAACAGAATACATGTTTATTCTTCTATCACATAGGAGAAAGTTGGAGGTGGGCCAGCAGTGTCGATACAGTGGTACCTAGGAATCTGTTTCATCCTAGCTCATGGTTTCCACTTTCCAAGGCACCTTAAAGTCTAAAGTTAGCTCTGGCATTTCAGCCACTACGGTCACCTTGCGGGCTAGAAGAAGGGGATAAGGCTGAAGGACAAAAAAGGGTCATTAGCGGCTGAGCGCAACTCCTTTAAAAGCTCCTGGAAGTCCTAGTCATCACTTATACTTACAGCTCATTGGCCAGAACTAAATCACATGACCACACCAAGCTGCAAGGTCCCCTTTATCTGGGAAGCAATTTACCAAGTAATATTGGTGTTCTATTGCTAAGAGGGAAACAAGAGTGGCTTAAGCAACTGTAGTCTCTGCAAAGATTCATGGTCTGTGTATGCTTGTTTTTGCTTAATTGCATTTGTGAGATTCATCTATGTTGAAAGTTATAGCCCCAATTCATTAATTTTCACTGTTCTATACTATTTCATTTGTGAATAGTCTCCAACTTATTTACCCAGTCTCCTGTTTTGTTTTGTTTGTTTGTTTTAATTATCTTTTGGGGTTGGTGAAAACAAAGGTTTACAGAAATGATGCTATAAGCATTTTCATATGTGTCTCCTCATTCATACATATGAGTGTTTCTCTAGCACTCTTAATGGGGAGTGGAATTGCAGGGTCAAATGTATGCACTTCTCCAACTTTGCAAGGTATTACTGAATTTTTCTCAAGGGTGATAGCACCATTTCATTGACCCCAGTCAATGGTGTCCCTCAAACTCCGCTTTCTCAACAACCCTTGGTATTGAGACTTTTTAGATCTTTGCCTTTGATGAGTGTAAAATAGCTTCCCACTGTGGCTCTCTTCATTTTCTTGGATATTAATATAGATGAGTGTCTTTCGTGGTTTGTTTTATGTTTTTTGGACGATCTATGTTTCATCTTCTGTAAACTGTCCATCTTTTTTGTCCATTTTTCAAACATCAAGTTGTTTGCTTTTTTCTTTTTGGTTCTTTATGTATCCTGGCTACCAGTCCTTTGCCAGTTATGTGTGTTGAAGATATTTTTTTCCCAGCTGGGATTTGCCCTTTCACTTACTCTGTAGTATCTTATGATTAACAGAAATTTTAAATTTTAGTGTAGATGAATTCATTGAACTATTTTTAGTTTTTTTATCTTAAGAAATATTTTCTTCTCCAAGTTCAAAACATTTCTCTATTTTCACATTTTAATCTTTAATTTACTCATACATAAAATTTATTTTCTGAGATAAAGTTCCAATTTTCCTTTTTACCATTTGACTAATCAATCATTAGCCCTAACACCACTTATTAATTAGTCCTTATTTTCCTCATTAGTCTGCAATGCCAGGTATGAAATATATTGTTTCCAGATATTGATAGGACCTTTTTTGGCTCTTTCATTCTTTTTTACTAGTTTACTTGTCTGTCATTCTGTCAGTAAGATGCTGTCTTAATTAGCACAGCTTTAATCACGAAGTTAGTATGGGATTAACAGCGTGATAGACAAGTGAACCAATGAAACAGAATAAAAGAGCCAGTGTTTTCCTGTGTTCTGTGTCCTTTTATGTGATGGTCAGTCAGGTGCAACCACAAGAGGAGACACAGGAGACATTCAGGAAAACAAAGTCTATTATACTCACAGGTCCTACAGAGGGGGTCACAACAGCTCTCTCCTCTCTGGTATTCAAGCTGCACCATCTAGCCACCTTGGTCTCTCTGGATTGTAGCTCCATCTCCTGAACTCAGAGAGTTCACCTGACTCCCCTTGGGTGAGCATCTCTGAAACTTGGTGTGGAAACTCTCAAGGCAATAATCTGGGGCAAACATAGGGCTCATCTCATTTGTTTTTCATATTTCAGGAATCACTGCCCTTCATTGCCTGATGTCCAATGTCACAAAAACCATTTTTTCATATATATTGTCCATTGTTTTTGGTTTTTCAGGTATAGGATAAATCTGGTCCTTGTTACTTCAGCCTGACTGGAAACAATAATCTGGGCAATTCTCATTGTGTCAATATCCATGCAAACTCTAGTAAAGACTGTGACTGAAATAACATTGAATTCATACAGATGGGAATATTGTGATATTGGGTCTTCCTATTAGTGATATGAAACACATGCAAATAACTTCAATACAAATATGGTATATCTCAGACTTCCCTGGTGGTCCAGTGGTTAAGACTGTGCTTCTACTGCAGGGGGTGCGGGTTCAATACCTGGTCGGGGAAGTTCCACGTGCTGCAAGGTGAAGCCAAAAAAAGACCAAAAAACACATGGTATGTCTCTCAACTTTTAAAGATTTATAAACAAAGTTTTATAATTTTATTCATTAAAGTATTGCACATTTTTGTTAGATTTACTCTTAATACTTTTATCTATCCCTACTATTATAAAAGCTATCTTTTAAAAATTAATTTTTAAAATGTATTTCTATGTTTTCTATAGTTAGTGTTTTGGAATGTAGTTGACTTATATATGTTGATCTTAAATCTAGCAACCTTGCTGAACTTTCTTATGAATTATAATACCTTATCTAGAAGTTCTTTTGGATTTTGTACATATATAATTTGTATCACCTGTATATAATTACACATTTTTTACTTCTTTCTAATGTTTATACTCTTTCTTTTCTCTTTTCTCTTCTTTCCTTCCTCCCTCCCTCCTTTCCTTCCCTCCTTCCTTCCTTCCTTCGTTCTTTCTTTGTTGTTCCCTCTCTTTTTTCTGTCTCATTGTGCCAACCTGAATCTCCAGCACAGTGATCAATACTGAATACAAGGAGTGGTAGCAGGTCTTCCTGTCTCACTGCTGATTTCAAAGAAAATTTTTCTAACATTTCACTAGTTTGAGGTTTGCTATAGGTTTTCATAAGGTCCTGTAATGGACCTTTTTTCCCCCCTCAGTTTAAATATTCATTGAACATTTGCAACATGAAAGGAACTGTGCTAGGCTCTATGAAGTAGACAAGGTTATACAAGACATGGTTCCTACCTCAAGAAACTGACAGGATCATTAGTGATATGAAATATCAATATATATAAATGTAACTTTAATACAGAGCAGGCTAGAAAGTGACAAATGAAAGATACAAACCAAGAGTTTAGATGTTGCATCAATTCCTTGCAAGATTCAGCTCAATAAATAAATTTTGAATACCTACTCTGTGCAAGAATTAAGGAAGGCTCTCTTAGAAATGTTTCTAAAAATTAAATGAATAGACTCTTAGGTTGGTAGTAAGGTTAAACTTGTGTTCAGTATTTTGATTATTTAATGATTTAGCTCTTAAAACCCCAAGGTTTTATGAAAAGGAAGAGGCCAGTTTTACCCCCATGACAGTGTTAAACTCTAAAATGTACAGTAAACCAAAAAAGGGATATCTCATATGTCAATGTTATGGAAAATATTGCTTTAGGAATGAAAGATCAGCTAAAAAGATACATTTTAGACATAAATTTTAAAGAGATGTAAAACTTGCAATGCTGTCTTCAGAGAAATAAGGATAAAAAATACTGCCCATTAATAATTGCTTTTAGTGCCTTTAGAACTTGATTTTTTGTAATTTTGTAGTTAAATTCAATTCAGTGACTTACAAGGAAGAAATCCTCTTCTAGGGATTTGGATAAAGCCATTTTTGTATGTTGTTCTCATTGTATGAAATTAGAGATAAAACATGATTGTACCTGCTTCTCACTATTATAAAAAGAAGTGAATATTCGTATTCCTAAATCATTTGTCCTTGGCAATGTTACATATATACTACCACATAAGGAAAAAAAAAGACTTCTTCCAACATTTTTCTGTACAAAACATCCATCTACCTTATTATTGTTAATATTTTGTAGCTAAAATCTTGCCTGGCTCAAGTTGTATATGAAAAGTCAGAAAAAGCGGAACCTAATTCTCTGGGGTAAAGGGTAATAACGCTAGAGAAAAAAGAAAAGAATGACAGGAATGATCAAGAACTTCCCACACCAGTGAGAGGAAGAAAGGTGCCTGAGAAGTACCCATTAGATTGGGTCAGTAAGAAGTCACCAGTGACCTTATGGAGACCATTTTTGGTGAAGTGACAGGAGAGGAAAGCCCTTACTATGAAAGATGAAGGGAAGGTGAGGAGAGGAGACAGGAGTACAGACAACTCTTTCCAGCACTGAGTCGGCTGCTTTGCCTCAAATTCCCTCAGGGGAGTTGGAGTCCTGAAATCAATGGCTCCCCAAAACCAACTGTTGATCCCATAGAGATGCATAATAGAACTTTCACTGGTCCAAATCAAAGTGAAAAAGGTACAGACTATGTAGGAAGTTGTTCATAAGACTACATTCACTCAGTTTAAAAAGTCAGCTCTTGCTCTGAGATAAAGACCTTCCGAAGCATCCCCCATCTCTTTAGGAGGTGGGGAAAACACTCTTTCCTCTAGGAAATAATGGGGAAAGTAGATAGAAATGTTTTAGTTATGACTTCTTTTTTTGTAAAAAGGGACTTAGTAGAATTTTAAAAGTTCGTAGCTGTATATTTTTCTTTCATTTTTGTTTTTGTTTGGTTTGGTTTGGTTTGGTGGGGGGATTGGATTCCAAAAGTCTTAGAAGCAGATTTCTTTACCTGGAGGAGAAAATGCCTTGGATAGACCATTACCACAGCCAACCCACCTGGGATACCCAGGCTCCCTCTCAGGTGCCTGTCTTCTTTCTCCTGGAATCCGCTTCCTCAGCTGCCCTGTCCTAGGGAACACACAGGGTCCCACATGGAGGGCCACTTCCTTTTATTCTCAGCCCAACGGTAAGCAGCAGCAACACAGAAGAGAGCTTAAACACACCTCTTTAGTTGGAGGACTGCTGACCATCAACTCTGGGCTGCTCAGAACCCTGCACAGTCTTGATTGGGGTATATGTCTATGCAGCTATGCCAGGTGTGGTAGTACTTTTACAGTCCTGTGTTATGGGCAGTGAATTCCTGTAGAGTTCATGCTATTATCAGTTTGGTAGAACCTACAGGTTCTTTTATTTCTTCTCTCTTGCTAGAAGATGATGATGATGATGACGATGATGACTGCAGTTCCATAGACAGAAAGTCCTTTAACCTTATAAATCATGCCTATTAAATTACTCCTCATTTACCAAAACACGATTTGTTCACAAATGACAAGTAGGAAGACTAATGTGAACGTGTCCTAAGATATGTCAATTTGGAAGCTGTGACAGATTGTATTTTCCAAGGTGGCCACACAAGATCTCCTTTTTCACTTGATTTTCTTATGATGTAATGTCGATATTTTTCCAATTAAAAGGGGATGTCTATGTTATTACCCCCTGAATCTTAGTGGCTTGGGACTGTGGCAGAAGTGATATTTTGTGACTTCCAAGGCTAGGTCATAAAAGATACAACTTCCACTTGCTTCTCTTGAGATGCTTACTCCTAGAATCCAGCCACCACACTGTGAGGAACTGAAGAGGCCACACGTGGTGATCCAGCCCATAGCCTCAGCTGAGATCCCAGCAGACTACCAGCCTTAACTGCCTGACATTTGGGTGAACAAGCATTCAGATGACTCTAGCCCCCAGCTGTTGAGTCACTCCAAGCCTTCGAATCTTTCCGGATGAAGCTTCAGACATTATGTGGCAGAAACAAGCTGTCCCCACTGTGCCTTGTCTTTGCTCCTGACCCACAGAATCTGTGAACATAGTATAACTTTGTTGTTTTTAAGCCACAAATATCAGATGTTTCTTATGCAGCAATAGGTAAGTGACAAAGATACTCATTTCTTGGTTAAGAAGTAACAATAAAACGTAATATTTATTGGTTCTGGCAACAGATAAGAAATTTACAGTACTTTCTTATTTAATCCTCAAAATGAACCTTTGAAATAGGTATTACTTATGAATCCCACTTTACTGATGAACAAACCAATGCATAAAGGCATGGGTACAACCTCATGGAGCACAGATACGTTTTATATTTTCAGGATTAGTGCCATGTTATTTCTCTTCTCTTTTGTCTATACACTAGTGATAAGGGATCATTCAATGTGGAATAACTTTTTTTGTTTTAGTTTGAACTACTTTTGGAAAAATCTAAATTCAGAGTAAACCTTGAAGTAAACCTATGAATGCAAACTCATAGTTTGCATTGTCTGTTAGAGACATTATAAAACAAGTTAACGGAAAAATCCTGGCAAATACTTTTATCATGGAGAATAGTATAATAAAATGATTTCTATAAAGAATATAAACCATAACATTCTATTCTAAATGAAGTATAATTGACCTTCAACATCATATTAATTTCAGGTTCACAACACAGTGATTCAATATTCTATACATTACAAAATGATCACCACAGTAAGTCTAGTTACCATTTCACCACACAAAGATATTACAATATTATAGGCTATATTCCCCATGCTGTACATTTCATCCCTGTGACTCATTTATTTTGTAAATGAAAGTTTGTACCTCTTAATCTCCCTCACTTATTCTCTCATCCCCCCCACCTCCTCCCCTCTGGCAACCATTTATTGGTTCTCTGTAACTAGGAGTCTGTTTTTGTTTTATTATGTTCATTCTTTTTTTTTTCATTTTTAGATTTCACGTATAAGTGAAATCATACGCTATTTGTTTTTCTCTAACTTATTTTACTTAGCATAATACTCTCTAGATCCATCCATGTTGTTGTATATGGCAAAATTTTATTTTTTTTAATGACTGAGTAATATTTCATTGTATAAGTATGCTACATCTTCTTTATCCATTCATCTACCAATGGACATTTAGGTTGCTTCCATATCTTGACTATTGTAAGCAATGCTGCAGTGAATATAAGGGTGCGTATATCTTTTCAAATTAGTATTTTCGTAGTTTTCTTTTCTTTTCTTTTCTTTTGGAAAAATACCCAGAAGCAGAATTGCTGGATCAGGGCAGTTCTATTTGTAATTTTTTCAGGAACCTCCATGGTGTTTTCCATAATGGCTACACCGATTTACATTCCTATCAACAGCGTATGAGGGTTCCCTTTTCTCTACATCCTCACCAACACTTGTTACTTGTCTTTTTGATAATAGCCATTCTGACAGGGAGTGAGGTGATATATCATTGTGGTTTGGATCTGCATTTCCTTGATAATGAATGATGTTGGGCATCTTTTCATGTGTCTGTTGACCATTTGTATGTCTTTTTTGGGAAAATGTCTATTCAGGTTCTCTGCCCATTTTTTAATCAGGTTGTTTGTTCCTCTGATGTTGAGTTGTATAAGTTCTTTTTATATTTTGGATATTAATCCCTTATCAGATATATTGTTTGCAAATATCTTCTCCCATTCAGTAAGCTGCCTTTTGGGTTTGTTGATAGTTTTCTTAACTGTACAACAAGCTTTTTAATTTAATGTAGTCCCATTTGTTTATTTTTGCTTTTTTTGTTTTTTTTGGTTTTTTTGGTCTGAGGAGACATATACAAAAAAATATTGTTAAGACTGATGTCAAAGAGTATACCTCCTGTGTTTTCCACTAGGAGTTTTATGGCTTCAGGTCTTGCATTTGCCTTTTATTCACTTTGAGTTTATTTTTGTATATGGTATGAGAAAGTAGTCCAATCTGATTCTTCTGGAAGTAGCTGTTCAGTTTTCGCAACACCATTTATTGATGAAGCTCTCAGAGCTTCCACATTATATATTCATGCCTCCTTTGCCATAGATCAATTAACCATATAAGCATGGGTTCACTTCTGGGATCTCTATTCTGTTCTGTTGATCTATGTGTCTCTTTTTGTGCCAGTAGCATATTGTTTTGATTACTGTAGCTTTATAGTATGATTTGAAATCAGGGTGCATGATACCTCCAGGCTTGTCCTACTTTCTCAGGATTGTTTTTGCTACTTAGGGTCTTTTTTGTTTCCATACAAATTTTAGAATTATTTGTTCTAGTTCTATGAAAAATGTTATTGGTATTTTGATAGGGATTGAATAGACTCTGTAGATTGCCTCGGGTAGTATGGACATTTTAACAATGTTAATTCGTCTAATCCATGAGCGTGGTGTATCTTTCCAATTGTTTGCATTGTCTTCAGTTTCTTTCATCAATATCTTATAGTTTTTATTTGTAGGATATTCTCTGTTAAATTTGTATATGTGTTCATTCATGTAGTAATGCTACAATGTTTGAATTGTAGTGGCTTTATTGTAAGTTATATAGCTGCCTGTTAATTAACAGATACTCAACTTCTAATAAAATTTACTACCTGTATCTGAAAAAAAAAAATCTTATAGTTTTCCCAGTACAGGTCTTTTACCACCTTGATTAGATTTATTCCTAGGTATTTTATTCTTTTTGATGCAATTCTTAATGGGATTATTTTCTTAATTTCTCTTTCTAATAGTTCGTTGTTATTGCATAGAAACACAACAGATTTCTGTATATTAATTTTATATCCTGAAACATTACTGTATTTATTAGTTCCAATAGTTTTTTGGCAGCATCTTTAGGATTTTCTATATATAGTATCATGTCATCTGCAAAAAGTGACAGTTTTACTTCTTCCTGTCCAATTTGGATTCTTTTATTTCTTTTTCTTGTAAGATTGCTGTGGCTAGGACTTCCAATACTATGTTGCATAAAAGTGGTGAGAGTAGGCATCCTTGTCTTGTTCCTGATCATACAGGAAATGTTTTCAGCTTTTCACCATTGAGTGTGATGTTAGCTGTTACATATGGACTTTATTATGTTGAGGTATATTCCCTCTATAACCACTTTGTTGAAAGTTATCATACATGGATATTGAATTCCTCTGTATCATTCAATCTACTGTTGATCCCTTACAGTGCATTCTTTATTTCAGTTATTGTATTCTTCAACTCTGTTTTGTTCTTCTTTATATTTTCTAACTTTTGTTAACCTTATCATTGCATTCATCCATTCTTCTCCCAGACTCATTGAACATCTTTATGATTATTACATTGATGTCTTTATTGCGTAGATCAATTATCTCCACTTTGTTTAATTTTTCTTCTGGAGTTTTATCTTGCTTCTTCTTTCAGAATTTATTCCTTTGTTGCCTCATTTTGCCTGATTCTCTCTGTTTTTATTTCTATGTATTAGGTAGGTTAGTTACATTTCCCAGTCTTGGAGAAGAGGCCTTATGTAGGTCCCATATTGCCCAGCAACACAGGCCCCTCTGGTCCCCAGAGCTAGATGCTCTAGGAGGGCCTCTATGTGGCCCTTCTGTTGTAGCATGGCCAACTACTGTGAGCAAGCTGATAGTCAGTGCTGGCTCCTAGCCTGATTGGCTGCCACGAGGTGCCTCCTGGGGGGTCTGCTCGTCCACTGGTGGGCAGGGCTGTGTTCCAGAGTGGCTGGCTGCAGGGCCTGGCATCACGTTCTTATGTTTTGTTATAAGGAGCTCAAAGAACTCTTCTAAGTGGCTATCATCATCTGTTAACCATAATTCTGTCTCTATTTTGAAGGCTTGGAGTGGTATAATTAATCAGCTGTAGAGGATCAGACACTCAGCCGGAGGGTAAGGAATAGTACTTGTACCTCCTAATTTGTGTTCTGGCCTCTCTACCTAACTGCAGTTTTCTGACACTATTAAGTATATATTCATTCACTTATTCATTTATTAATAATTTTCTAAATTACGAATACCTATTACACACCAACAATGTACCAGGCACAATCCTAGTGTGATGAAGAAATATTTTTGAAGCATTAGTTTATTTAAAAAAAATTCTGCCAGACTTCCCTGGTGGTCCAGTGGTTAAGACTCTGTACTTCCACTGCATGGGACACAGGTTTGATCTCTGGTCAGGGAACTAAGATCCTGCATGCCACAAGGTGTGGCCAAAAAATAAATAAATAAAATAAAAATAAAAAAAATAATTTTACCATCTCCTATTTTTAGCTCTTTCTCCCAGTTCAGTTAGTTAAGTTTTTCTGGGTTCACAGAATCATGGAAATTATGTGAAACAGTAAGTGGAGAAAAATAGTTTGCCTTTGCTTTTGAGTTTCAGAAGATTAGGCCCTCAGGGGAGCACACAGGACTCCATATAGACAAAATATTTGAGAGAGGGATCTCAAAAATAAGAGTGAGGCTTCTATTTATCCCATATCCTGCTCCTTTTAGGAAAAGATTCTCTTAACTGAGAGGACAGAAGATCTGGAGGGAGGTAATAAAAGTGCAGACATTGATGGGTTCTGGAACAGGGCCCTGTGCCTGTCCCCAGGTAGGAATGACTGCAGAGCCAGATT
Organism: Physeter macrocephalus; assembly: GCF_002837175.3. Classification (NCBI taxonomy): domain Eukaryota; kingdom Metazoa; phylum Chordata; class Mammalia; order Artiodactyla; family Physeteridae; genus Physeter; species Physeter macrocephalus. The sequence continues at coordinate 52,158,797 of NC_041214.2, read as the reverse complement.
GAGTCCCCAGGTAGGAATGACTGCAGAGCCAGATTGAGAAGACCAAGCTTCAGCCAGCAGCACAGACTGCCCAGACTCCAAAGTGGTGTAGAAACTGCAGAATAGTTTGTTTTGCACCTAATAGAAACGTGGTGTGAACTACTGGATTGAAGGTCCTTTGGATTAGGAAGAGGATGTCTCTCTGGTGGCCTTTGTGAACCAAAGGCCTGACAGAGGCTCAGAAGAACAACAGGTGTCCTGGTAGGTACTAGTGGATGGAGAACATGGAGATCTTGAGGGGGCACCCATGTAATCCCCCTACCACTTGGGTGCAACCCCAGGAAAGTGGATGGGGGATCACCTTGATTCAGGTTAGATTTGCCTGCCTTGGTAAAGTGGGAATTTGTGAACAAAAAGGAATCATTTAAATAGTCATATTTTTGCACACTGGTGTTAAGGGCAGTGATTTTTCTTGACCAAACTAGGTTTGGAGATTACATCATTGGAGAGTGACATAATAAATGAGCAAGCATGTAAATAAATAAAATAATTAGAGCCTGTGAAAAGCATTAGGAAGGAAGTGAGTAGGGTGATAGAGAATAATCAGGACACCTGCCTATCTAAGATGATCAGGAAAAGCCTGAAAGAACAGCCAGAACAAGGCCCTGAGGTGTTGAAAGAGGTTGTTCTGGATTCCACAGAAGGCCAGCTGAGTGGAGTGAGGATTGGGATAAAGTTGGACAGATGGGCAGGGACCAGAGTTTAGAGGGCCTTGTGGGCCATGATACAGAGTTGGGATTCTATTCTATGTGCAATGAGATGCCACTGAAGGGTTTTAAGCAGGAGAAATCAGAGTCAAATCTATAATTGAGATTTAAGAAGATGAATCAGGCTGTTGTCTGGGGACTGGATTGTTGAGGAGAGGGACAAGAAAGAATGGGAGCGTGGTGCCAGCGAGAGGCTCCTACAGTGGTCCAGACCAGAGATGATGGAATCTTGAACTAAAGTGGAACAGGAAATGGAAAGAAAACAGTAGAAAAATATAAGATATATTTTAGATATGGGATCAAGAGATCTGGCTGGTTCATCTAGGTTTGGGAAGAGGTACGAGTGGGTATCAGGATGACTTCTAGGTATCTGGCTTTAATAACCAGGTAGATGTTAAGGGCATTTCCTAAAATTGGGGAAAAGGTGATGCTGGGACGATGGTGATACCTTTTCTGGGTTGTGGTGCAAAATCCATTGTTCCATTTAGACTTGTTCAGTTTGATAGGACAAGAAGTCATCCAGATGGAACCGTCAAGAAGATATTTAGGTATGAGCCTGGGGTTCAGAGGAGAGGTCTTAGGAGATAGAAGTTTGAGAGTCATCACTCTATAAATGTTCTTCAAAGTCATGGTTATGAATGAGATTGATTAGGGAAGAAGTGTGATGGAGAAGCAAAGAGGGCAAAAAACAGCTGGATTCCAGCATTTAGAGTTCTGGCAGGTAAGGAGGACAAGGTAAGCTGGACTTTAAATTAAAACATGTACTCATAGCTCTTTACTCTTTGTGATAGCTCTGCCTGGTGAATAGTGTAGCTGACAGGGAACCAACACAAACCAGCCTGTTCCTCATATATGACTTCCTCCTAAAGCTCTGAGTAAGTATCCTCCACTATTAGTTTCCTCAGCTATACAAGAAGGGCCCTGTGGTAGCAGCCACCACCTTCTTTACAAGGTTCGGTGAGAAGTGTCAAGGTGGAATTAAACTCAGGCACAAAGATTTACATTCAAATGCCAGCCATTTTCTCAGTCCTTATGAATAGTCTAGACTTTGTATTTTAGGCCTTTAGAAATACTAATAATGCAAACGGAATAAAAATCATCATTCATATTATTAACAAGCATTTTTGAGTAATGTTTTGAGTAAGCGCCTAATAAAGTTTAAGAAATAAAAGTAACTCATGTTTATTAAAGAGGAATTACTAGGTCTCCATTCATAAGCTTCAATATCCTGCTTAATGGATTCCATACAACATAACAGAAATCCAGTGAATGAATTATGGAGAAACAGTCCACAAAAATTATACAGTTTCCTTTTTTTTTACTGTTGTTCCCCCTCCATGAAATAACAATGAGGACTGTAGCTTGAATAAAGCCATTTCTTATAACAGAATGAAAGCATTAGGGTGACACTAGTTGTATTTTATAGCTGCCTGGCAAGAACATCAAAAGCTTTATGGTCAGAATATGCCCCCTAGTGGAAGATGTTAGTAAGAAAAAGTGGAGAGGAAACGGTACTACGCTCAAGATCTTGTGAGAATTGAGGGTGGGGAGAGGCCGAAGGAGGCAATGAATAAAATGCTTGTTGACCACAGTTTGTAAAGAGCTGTGTAAGGAAGAAGGCATGTCATCAAATGAGGAAATGAGTGTAGCCGGGTGGAAAGGAGTGCCTGGACAATTAAGCCTGCAGCCTTAGGTTCTAGAAAACTTGAATCATTTATGATGAATTATAAATGAAAAAGCCACTGAATGAGGCCTCATAAAGTGGTGGAGAAGTGTGTTGCCTGGGAGCTCAGGCTGCCTGGGTGCAGATCTTGGCTCTGTACATAGCTATGTGACTTTTGAGAGTCACTTTGCTGTCCTCTAAGCTTCAGTCATCTCATCTGTAAAGCAGAATAATCACAGTGCCCTAGGAGGTGTTGGTTGTTGTGTAGATCAGGGTTGCTGCAAGGCGCAAATGAAAAAATGTCTAGAAAAGTGTTTTTAGTATAGTGACTGCTGTACTACAATAGCTGTCACTGTTATCTGCCAAGGGTGCATTTAAAATCAGGAACAGGCATTTGCATTTCTATTTTTAAAAATGCCTTCAGATACAGACGTTCAACTACAGAGGGAAGCTCTGGGGCTCTGAAAGTTGTGAGACCAGAGATTTCTGAATCATTCTGTAAGACACCCAGATATAGTAAACCGGGTTGCACTTGCTCATCTGCCATGTGTGTCCTAACAGAACAGTGGCCAGACACATTTGGATCCATATGAGCAATTTGTTTTTACAGTTTTACAGTTGAGGTGAAGCCAGTCAGGGCTGGAGAGTTGACTGAGCAGGGCTGGTAGGGTGGGTGGCATGGGGCAGGGGTCAGCTTTCTGTGAGTGACAGCTGAAGGGGGAAATGGAACATCAGCTGGGACCACAGGTAGGGCACAGGTTTACAGGAACCCAGAAGAGCTGTACTCCAGGAGAACACACGAGAACATTCTCAGGGCAGTAACCATTTCCACTCAAGGGTTGACATGGTGGAGTGGGCAAACAAAAGAATAGCAGGTTATTACAGGAAATTTTCTGGGTTTTTGGAAACTTGCTTTAAACAAACAAACAGAAAAGTGTGTGTCTTTTAATTCCCTCAAATGTGCTGGCAAAAATTCAGGTATTTGAAAAGGTCAAGAAGCACTGGTGCAACTGAGAATCTCCAGCAGGAAAGAGGGAGGTTGGGCTGTGGTTGCCTGGGGTCTGGGGCCTAAGGCTCTGTCTTAGAAGGAGGCTTCCGGGAGCCTTGCTGATGGGCTGATGGGCTCTGCCCATCTCTCTCACTCAGTGAAGGAGTCCACAAGCTGGATTTTAAATACACGTTGGTGCAATAGTTCTCAGATGGGGAATTCCACGCACACACGGCAGCCACTCCATGCTTCCCGGATGCATCTCACATCACCCAGAACCCTGTGCAAGCAACAATGTGGTTAAGAATGTGTCATGGCAAATCAACAAAATATGTAGTTTGATCAGCACATCCTGAGAGCAGATCATTAAAATATGCAACCAGATCCCCCAAGTGCATGAAAAGTTAACTAACAAGTTTTGTATCTTGATCAGTTTAGTGAGTGAGAAGTCGACGAACAAGCGTGTCAAATTGTACTCTCTGGCAAGGGGGTAGATGATTGAGAGGAGCGGGGAGGGCCAGAGCTAATACTGCTGGTTTTCAGACTACCAATCCTTAGAGTTCGATGTCAGAGAGAGCTGATTAGTAGTAAGATGTTATCCAGCCTGTGTCCAGCACGATGTGATGAGAGGGAGAGCCTTCTGATGAAATGAAACATTGATCCTCCCTTTGAGGCTTCACTAAGTCCTAATGGACTCAGCCATGTTCCTGGAAGACCCTGCCCATACCATTATATTCGCATATGTGCAACTAAGAGGCAGTGGCAGCCTCTTGAAATATCTAAACTACCTGACCTTGAAGAGCAGCTAAATGGAAGGGGGGAAAAAAGCTCTTTAATCACACTGTATCAGAGATGCCCCATGCCATTGAGAAAGAAGCAGGGCTTAATAAACTAGAAATGCCCAGCTAGAAAGCTGGTGGAGAACTTGAGTAAACTAACCCAAGTGGTTGATGATCACTGAGGAGACATGTGAAGTGGATTGTCACTGAAGACTATGAGGTCTGCTGTCACACTGCTATTGGCGGGATGCTAATGGGGAGGCTGGCAATCCACTTTCAACACAGCCACACATGCCCCCAGTGACTTGACCTGCATATAAACAGGGACGTGGGCACCAGTCTATCAATTCTGCTCTGCTACTTTATCTTGGCTGACTGGCTGGCATTGCAGCTGTGGGAGTGTTGGTTTCCCCGGGCATAAATTTACCCCCTTCTGTAATGAGCTGGGCAACAGAGAGATGGCAATCCCCAATAAAAGGCATAAAGCAAATCCAAATGGGAAATATTCTGCAGACAAAGGAGAAAACTGGCAGTCTGGCAAATGCTGACGTTGGAGCTGCTGCCAGTTGCCCTTCTGTTGAACACGTACTGTTGGGGCAGAGGAGGTGGGAGAGAGACTTTTCTTTGTCTTTCTAAATTTGCTTAGATTTTCCCAAAGTATAGCACATGGTCATACCTAGAATGATTTGGGGTCTTATGTAGTATATGGATAAACATTAAAAAATGGTAATAGTTATGATTCTATTTCCATGAATATTAGATAAAATAGAAATAGCACATCAAACTCATGATTTGACTAATATTATTTGTTAGAGTGAGGTAAAGATACCAAAAGTGAGTCAAATTAAAGCAAATTTAAAGAAAAATACCACATTTACAACAAGCCATGATAAATGGATATGTCAAAAATCATAAAATGTTTTTCAAATGGCTGAAGTTTAGGAAAATTTGGGCTAGAATTTTTTTTTTTGGTAAGAAGTTTTCATGCAATTCAGCCTAAGAAACAGTTCTGTGTATGTGTTGAAAAGATGTATGTTTCTGTTTAAAATGATTTTAAATAGAAAAGGAAGACTGGAGGACAGGAATAAACAAATTAGAAATTAAAGAAGGATTTCAAAAGTTGTCACTTATCCCATTTTCATTTGTTGAATGAGCTAAGGGAAGTTCTCCAGCCATAAGCCTGGGAAAAGAAAAAGGTTAGGGTCAACAGATATTTTTTCCACACTGTGTTTCAATGACACACGTTATACATGGCTCAATGCTGCCATGGGGGCCAGACCCAGGTCTGCATGAGGGCCCTGGGAGCCTCTGTGAATCTCTTTCTTAGATAAATCAGGAAATGTAACTTTCAAAAATTTATAATACACAGATGAAGGGATCTGAAAACATACCACAGTTGGCTTATTACCTCGCTGTATAGAAAGAGACAAAGTAAGAAGCTCAGACCAAGAACACACCCTTGAGGCACTAACACATTAATGAGCTGTAATAAAACCATTAAAGTGCTCTTTGAATGACCAAAAAATAACTCTTAATTATTAAAAGTTTTAATTAAATTTTTATTAAGATTTTATTATAAGTTATAGCATGCATCAAAAGTACGTATGCTATGTATACATGTATGGCATGTATAAACATACACACACATGTATATTTTTAAAATAATAAGATATACCTGCACCCTCTAACCAGCTTAAGAAATAGAAAATGACTAGTATTTTGGAGTGTCCAGTGTGCCCTACGAACAGCAACCCCATTCCCTCCTATCCCCAGGTACCTACTTTACTGAGTTTCATGTTGATCATTCCCTTGCCTTTCTTCATAATCTTACTATGTGTGTATGTACCCCTAAGCCATATTCTATCTAATGTTTCCTGTCCTTCAATTTTACATTAAAGGAATCACACTGTATGGATTCTTTACAATTTGATTTTCTCACTCAATATTACGATTCTAGTACTGACACGTTAATATACATAGATTTGGTTTATTCATTTTCACTCGTGTACTATTCCAGTGAACATACCACAATAATCTATTTACTATACTGTTCATGGACATTTCAATTGTTTTCACTTTTTGTTATTATGCACAATTCTGCTTTTACAGGCCCCCTGGTGTTCATGGGCAAGAGCTTCCCTTGGGTATACACTTAGGACTGGAATTGCTAGGTCCTAGGTATGTGTTTCTTCCACTTCATAAGATAGTGTCATTGTTTTCCAAAAATAATTTTATCCCTTGTTGGTTGCATTGTTTGCAAATATTTTCTCCCATTCTGTGGGTTGTCTTTTTGTTTTGTTTATGGTTTCCTTTGCTGTGAAAAAGCTTTTGAATTTAATTAGGTCCCATTTGTTTATTTTTGTTTTTATTTCCATTACTCTAGGAGACAGATCAAAAAAGATACTGCTACAATTTATGTCAGAGTGTTCTGCCTATGTTTTCCTCTAAGAGTTTTATAGTATCTGGTCTTACATGTAGGTCTTTAATCCATTCTGAGTTTATTTTTGTGTATGGTGTTAAAGAATGTTCTAATTTCATTTTTTTACATGTAGCTGTCCAGTTTTCCCAGCACCATTTATTGAAGAGACTATATTTTCTCCATCATATAGTCTTGCCTCCTTTGTCATAGATTAACTGACCACAGGTACATGGGTTTACTTTTGGGCTTTCTATCCTGTTCCATTGATCTATATTTCTGCTTTTGTGCTAATAACATACTGTTTTGATGACTGTAGCTTTGTAGTATAGTCTGAAGTCAGGAAGCCTGATTCCTCTAGCTCCATTTTTCTTTCTCAAGATTTCTTTGGCTATTTGGGTCTTTTGTGTGCTCATACAAATTTTTTTTGTTCTA
>NC_041214.2:52077668-52151618 GCF_002837175.3 Physeter macrocephalus | reverse complement strand
CTTTCAATCCAAGGACATGGTATATCTTTCCATCTGTTTGTGTCATCTTCTATTTCTTTCATCAGAGTCTTATAGTTTTTGGAGTACAGGTTTTTTGCCTCCTTAGGTAGGTTTATTCCTAGGTTTGTTTTTTTTTTTTTTGATGAGACGGTAACTGGGATTGTTTCTTTAATTTCACTTTCTGATTTTTTGTTGTTAGTGTATAGAAATGCAGCAGATTTAATCTCCAAAATTTACAAACACCTCTTGTGGCTCAATATCAAAAAAACAAACACCCAATCAAAAAATGGCAGAAGACCTAAATAGACATTTCTCCAAAGAAGACCTACAGATGGTCAAAAAGCAATTGAAAACATGCTCAACCTCACTAATTATTAGAGAAATGCAAATCAAAACTACAATGAGATATCACTTCACACCAGTCAGAATGGCCATCATCAAAAAGTCTACAAACAATAAATGCTAGAGAGGGTGTGGAGAAAAGGGAACCCTCCTACACTGTTGGTGGGAATGTAAGTTGGTACAGCCACTATGGAGAACTTAAGGAGGTATGGAGGTTCCTTAAGAAACTAAAAACAGAGCTACCATATGATCCAGCAATCCCACTCTTGGGCATATATCCAAAGAAAAACATTTTTCAAAAGGATACATGCACCCCAATGTTCACTGCAGTGCTGTTTACAATAGCCAAGACATGAAAGCAACCTAAATGCCACTGACAGATGAACAGATAAAGAAGATGTGGTACATATATACAATGGAATATTACTCAGCCATTAAAAAGAATGAAATGCCATGTGCAGCAACATGGATGGACCTGGAGATTATCATACTAAGTGAACTAAGTCAGACAGAGAAAGACAAATATCATATGATATCACTTATATGGGGAATCTAAAAAAATTGATACAAATGAACTTATTTACAAAACAGAACCAGACTCACTGACTGAGAGAACAAACTTATGGTTACCAAGGGGGGAAGGGTGTGGGGGAGGGATAGATTGGGAGTTTGGGATTGACATGTTCGCACTGCTCTATTTAAAATAGGTAACCAACAAGGACTTACTGCATAGCGCAGGGAACTCTGCTCAATACTCTGTAACAACCTAAATGGGAAAAGAATTTGAAAAACAATAGATAAATATATACGTATAACTGAATCACTTTGCTGTATACCTGAAACTAACACAACGTTGTTAATCAACTATATTCCAATATAAAATAAAAATTAAAAAAAAAATACCTTTATCAGTTTAAACTCCCACTATTTACAATAGCAACAAAAATAAAATGACTGGATCTTTATCTTACACTATACAAAAATCAACTCAAAATAGATTAAAGACTTAAATGTAAGACCTGAAACTATAAAACTTCTAGAAGAAAACATAGAGGGAAATCTTGACATTTGTCTTGGGAATGATTTCTTGGATATAACACCAAAAGCACAGGCAATAAAAGCAAAAATTAATAAATGGTACTACATCAAACTAAAATCTTCTACACAGCAAAGGAAACAATCAGTAGAATGAAAAGGCAACATATGAAATGAGAGAAAATGTTTGCAAACCATATATCTGATAAGGAGTTAATATCCAAAATATACAAGAAAATCCAAACTCAGTAGCAAACCCCACTCCCTGAAAAACCCAATTTTAGAAATGAGCAAAGGACTTGAATAGACATTTCTTCAAAAAAGAAATACAAATGGCCACCAGGTATATGGAAAGATGCTCAGCATCACTAATCATCAGGAAAATGTAAATCAAAACTACAATGAGATATTCCCCCACCTGTTAGGATTGCTATTATCAAAAAATAATAATAATAAAAAATAACAAATATTGGCAAGCATGTGGAGAAGTTGGTACGCTTGTATACTGTTGGTGGGAAGGTAAATTGGTGCAGCCATTATAGAAAACAATATGGAGTTTCCACCAGAAATTAAAAATAGCAGTACCATATGATCCAGCAATTCCATGTCTGGGTATATATCCACAAGAATAGAAATCAGGATCACAAAGAGATATCTGCACTTCCATTTTCACTGCAGCAGTATTCACAATAGCCAAGATGTGGAAACAACCTAAATTTGTCCATTGACAGATAAAGGAAATGTGGTATATACATACAATGGAATATCATTCAGCCTTAAAAAAAAAGAAAATTCTTTCATACATGACAACATAAATGAACCTGAAGGACACTATACTAAATGAAATAAGCCAGTCACAGAAAGACAAATATTGCATGATTCCATTTATGTGAGGTGTCTAAAATAGTCAAACTCATAGAAGCAGAGAATAGAATGGTGGGTACCAGGGACTGGGGGCAGGGGGAGTGGGGGGTTGTTGTTCACTGGGTAGAAAGTTTCAGTTACACAGGTAAACAAGTTCTAGAGATCTGCTGTACAACATAGTTCCTATAGTTAACAATACTGTGTTGTGCACTTAAAAAATGTATTAAGAGGGGAGATCTCATGTTAAGCATTCTTACCACAAAAACAAAATCAAAAACAAAGTGGCACAAGGAAACTCTGGGGGCTGATGGATCTGTCTATTACCTTGACCTTGATTGTGCCTATAGTTTCATGAAAGGCTGTATGCATATGTCCAAACTCATCAAATTGTACATGAAAAAACTAATTGACTGAAAAGCATTAAAGAAGACCTAAATGATTTTGGAATTATAGCATGCTATGTTTAGGGAAATTCAGTATTATATAAATATTAACACTCCTCAAGTTAACTGTAAATTTCATTATATTCCAATCAAAACTTAGAATTTTATGTGGAAGTTACCATCTGATTTTGAAGTTTACAGGGAAATTCCAAGGGCTGAGAGTAGCGAGATAATTTTGCAAAAGAAAAAGATGAGACAACTAGCTCTACCAAATGTGATAATTAAGACAATGTGTTATTAGTGCAAAGATAGGCTATATATTGAAAGAAGAAAACATAGAACTCAGAAACAGAGCATTCTCTAGAAGGAAATGGATAGAGATGGCAGCGCAGATCACTGAAGAAGGGATAAACTCATAAGTAAATGGCACCTGACTATTGGTTGACAATAGGAGGAAAAATAAAACAGATCCCTACATACCACCACATACAACAATCAGTTCCTTGTGGATTAAAAACTTGAATGTGAAATGCAAAACTTTAAAACCTTTTAAAAGACAGTAAGAGAGAATATATTTATGATCTCAGTGTACAAAAGAATATCTTCAATAATATACAAAAAGCACAGGGCATAAAGAAAAAGATTTATAATTTTGACTACATGAAAATCAAAATATCAGAAGACATTTAAAAATATCATAAAGAGGGACTTCCCTGATGGCTCAGTGGTTAAGAGTCCACCTGCCAATACAAGGGACATGGATTCGATCTGTGGTCCAGGAAGATCCCATATGCCACAGAGCAACTAAGCCCGTGCGCCACAGCTGCTGAGCCTGAGCTCTGGAGCCCGCGAGCCACAGCTGCTGAGCCCGTGTGCCACAACTGCTGAGGCCCATGTACCTGGAGCCCGTGCTCTGCAACAAGAGAAGCCCATGCACCGCAGCGAGGAGTGGACCCCACTCGCCGCAACTAGAGAAAAGCCCGTGCACAGCAACGAAGACCCAACACAGCCAAAATAATAATAATAATAATAAATAAAGTTTTTTAAACGTCATAAAGAGAATGAAATTCAAACCACAAACTGGGTAGTACTGTACTATTGGTAGTACAACATTTGTACTACCAATATCTGGAAAACTCATCAGTAAAGCATATAAAGAGTTCCTATGAATCATCAAGAAAAAGATAACCAAACAGAAAAAAGACATGAATAGCATTTCACAGAAGAAAAATATGAATGGCAAATAAATATTAAGAGATGATCAAACTCATTGGTGATCAAGGAATTGTAGTTTAAAGCCCAAGTGAGACATAATATCACACTCAACCAATTGGCAACAATTAAGAAGTCAAGCAATAATCTGTTGGTAATGATGTGGAGCTAAGAACTCTCCCCCACTGCAGATGAGAATGTAAATCAAGACAACTACTTTGGAAAATAAATAAGCATTTTTCAGTACAGTGGGAGGTTCACATATCCTATGACCTAAAAATTCCACTGCTAAGTGTATACGCAAGAGAAATACTTGCACATTTGTATGAGGAGACATGTATAGGAATGTCCAGAGCAGACTCTCCATAACAGCAAAAATGGAACGAGCCAAAAGCCAATTGACAAGTTAAAAATAAAGTGGGACAAAGGCATAGAGTGGAATACTATACATCTGTTAAAAGTAAATCAGCCACATTTCCATGGAAGAATCACAAGAACAGAATGTTCAGTAAAAAACATTGAGTCACAGAGGATATAGTTTATTATTCAATTATTATTTCAAAAACGTGAAGTATTTAGATAAAAACATGGGTTATAAAACTATTTCTAAAAAGCAAGAGAATAATGATATACAGTTCAAATAGTACATTACTTCTGGGTGGGGAAAGGGAGGGAAAATTGAGAAGGGGCACACATTCTAACTGCATTCTAATTTTTTAAGCTGGGTGGTGCGTAGATGAGTGTTCATTTTATTATAATCACTTAAATTGTATATTTAAAAATAATACATTCATTTGTATATATTACAGAGTTTACAATTTAAAAAGACAAAAGGAATTATATAGCTAACAAATATGGCAAAAATTGTGAAGGTACCCCTTGATTGACCAAAGTAGGTGTCATTCCGTGCCAGAGAGGAAAAGGAAGTATGACTGCAGTACGTGCACTGTTAATTCTTTGGGGACACCAGCATATACTTGAACATTTGGCACCTGGCATGTAATAGATATTCAATACAGTTGGTGAAAGAAAGAAGGAAAGAAAGGAAGGAAGAGGAGGAGGGAAAATAGTAAAGAATGGGGTGGGGAGAGAAGGAGGCTGGCCATTCTGGGCTTGTGAATAATTGATTCTACATAATAAAGAGATTCCCTGTTGTCTGGAAAGAATTCACTCCTGTTTGATGAGGGAGAGCTCTATTCTCTTGCAGAATTTAGCCCATTGTGTCTTCCTGTTACTAATGGCTATACTGACAGCTATAGTATACCACTGAGACTTGCTTGTCAAACATTAACTGCTATGCTATGTTATTATAGATTTTTTTTCTGATAGAGTAATCATTACTACTTATGCAGAATGACAGAAGCTGCCTGATAGTATTTAATCTAATCTGAAAATACAAGAAATAGCCCAACTATGTAAGACATAGAATGAACCCAAAGGGATTTTTCTTGAAAAGTCAGGACAGGAAGGGAAACATTAAGCACATAACGAAACTCTGACAGACTGTACCTTTTGCTTTAGTTTCATGAGAATTGGAGTAGAAGGCAAACAGCCCAACAATTTGATGGCATGCTTAAATCTGCATTTTTAAAATTAATTTTTAAAGGTTGAATACATACAAAATCATACTCATAAGACATTTTAAAATATAAAAATAATGATAAAACAAAAACTTTTGTACACACACCACACAGCTTTAAAAAATAGAACATTAAAAAAACAAAACTTAGAAGCTCTTCCTGTATCTTATCCCCTCAACTTTACATCACCCCATGCAAAGTAATGACTGTCCTGAATTTTATCTGTATCATTCCATGACTTTTGTTTATAGTGTCACATATTTGTATATATTCCTAAACACTAAATTCTTGGCACACATTCAAACTTTATATAAATACAATACTACTACTTTTTTTTTCTACTATGACTTTTTTCCATTCAGCACTGTTTTTGAGATTCATCCATGTTGATAATATATGTGCCTATAATTCACTCATTTCCATTGCTCTTTGTATGAATAGCACAACTTACATCCACTTTGTCTATTGATTGATATTTAAGCTGTTTCCAGTTTTTTGTTATTATGACACTATGATCTTTCTTGTTCACGTCTCCTGGTTCACATGTGCAAGTTTCTCTGAGACTATACCCAGGAGTGGAATTGTTGGGATATAGGGCATGCATATCTGCAACTTTGCTAGATAATAATTATTTTCTACAGCAGTTTACTAATTTGCACACCCACCAACATTGACTGAAAATTCCTGTTGCCTCATATCTTCACCAGTCATTTTTGCCACTCTTAGGAGTTAGTATTCATCAAGTTCTCTGATGTGCCCACTTATATCATACTTTTAAGTAACCACAGATGTGATTCAGTCAGTATATTAACCATGTACTTAGATCTGTGCCCACAATTTGAAGTTAGTGCCCCATATCAAATTGAGCCACAGCCTCATTTGGACGTTTATCAAAAAGCAGGGCTTAAAATGGAGAATAACTCTGTTGTTTTCTCAATAAAGTGCTGATTGACAAATACGAGGAAAAAATCATGTTAGTGGTAGAAATGAAATATTGTATTTGGCACTGTTGGAAAATCACCCAAGTTTTGTGGGTTTCTGACTTCATAACTACAAGATATTTGGATCAAAGTATACTTACTTTAGGTGACATATGAATTCATAATCCAAGGGAAAAAGCCTCATAAAAATAACTTAACATTAAATATATCTTGCAAAAGAACCATTTAACTTGGCAAAATATTAATGAAATAAAACACATGGGTTAGATTTCCCTTATAATACACATAGGAATAAAATGTGCTCAACAAAATGTGCTTCAGCTTTTTCCAAACTAGAAACATCTGAAAATAAACTAAGAGATTTCCCTAAACCATAGCATGTTTCTGGCTTTGTCCTCCACTTAATTGAGTGTTGCTTTCATAATGAAGCACATTAGGGATACGGGTTGTATTCAGCCTACAAACCATTCTTTATGAGGTAGTAAAGATAAAGACAATGGTACCAACATAAAAAATACTTAATTTCATGGTCTTACCTTCTTAGCATATGTTTCATATCAGCCATAAGAGTTCTTTTCTGAAATCCCCTTTAGTTAAGAAAGTTAACCATTGTTTTGTCCTGGACAATTTAGGTAGAAATCTATTATGAAGGTTACAGATAAAGGAGCTAGGTAAGATGTTTCCCTGGCAACTGTAATTCCATTGCTTATAAAGAACAATGTTATCTATGCTGGTAAAGCATAACTGAAGTTCAAACATTTTTCAAGGCAAATTATTGCTTTATTCTGTGTCCACCAATGTGAACTGTTGACCCATTAAAACTAAGGTTGTAGAAATAATAAAAATATTCATAAATGCAATTTTAGTATAATCTCAGTGCATGTGCAGACTAATTTTCTAAACGTGCAAAAAAATAACACATTTTAGAGATAAAAACTTAACTGTTTTAGACTTCCACTTTCAACATAGTCTAGGCAAATCTGACCAATTCATCTGATGAGAACAATAAAATCTGGACAAAATACTTTTTTCGCTGTTTGGAAAAAAATATGTTTCAAGGCACCGAAAAGGCAAAAACATAATAAAGTATCAGGGACCCTAGATGTGGAGGAGGATTGAAGACCAGGGAAGTGAACCTGGCTTTGGGGGCCATTTTTCCCTGATGGGCTTTGCTGACTCAAAAAGGAATGAAAGTCTAACAGGCAGAGAACCTGAGCATTACTTTTCACAGCTTCACAGAGAAAGGGGAATAGGCATTAGAGTCCAGGACCTATCAAGAAGGGAGGAGACTTGCAGAAACTCCTGTAGAAATTCCAAACGGCTGCACCCTAGGGACAAGGTAAACTGGAAATAGAGGAAATAAAGTTTCAACTTATCTCAATACTTAAAATTGGATTGAGGTGATACCAGCACTAATGCATGAGCATATTTGAATCCTCTTCTCAAGCAGAAGACATCCTTAGTTTCAAAACATTTTTATAGTCAATTTTGTAAATACAATGTCCATTCACTCACACATATGAACACACAAACACACACACACACATACATACACACATACACATAAATAACCAAGCATACAAGGAGATAACATATATGAATAAAAACAAGAGGGGGAAAAAAAACAGGCAACAGAAATAGACTCACCGGGTCTCCAGATACTGGATTTATTAGGCACAGACTGTAAGATAATTTTGCTTAACAATATTCAAGGAGGAAAAAAAGACACGACTAAAAAATGGGCAGGGAACTGGAATCTACATGTGAAAAAAAGCAGATGAAAATTTTAGAAACAAAAAAATAACTGAAATGAAAAATTTAGTGGATGGGATAGTATATTAGACACAGCTGAACAGAGAATTAATAAGCTGAAAGATCAGAATAAAATATCCAGAATGTAGAACAGAAAGTCAAAGGATGGAAACAAGTGAAATTTAGAAAAAAAAAAGTACTATAAAGAGTCTATCATACATTTAATTGAAGACCCAGAAAGAAAAGAGGGAGAGGAAATGGGGCAGGAGTAATATTTGAAGAGACAAAGGCTGAAAAATTCCAAAATGACCTCTAACCACAAATTCAAGAAACCCTAGGAATCCCAAGTACAGGATAAATTAAAAGAGATCCACACCTAAGCACAACATAATGTCACTGTTAAAATAATGAAGTCTTGTGGAGATATACACACACAGTATATATACACATATTACATAGTGTACACCTTTACATATTGTATTCTCCAGGGAAGTACAAAAAGATAGTAAATGAGTATGTAATTTTGAAGCTTATTGAGGAGACAAAAGAAATAAAAAATGTTCAATCAAAACAAAAGCAAGGCGCTTCCCTGGTAGCACAGTGGTTAAGAATCTGCCTGCCAATGCAGAGGACATGGGCTCGAGCCCTGGTCCGGGAAGATCCCACATGTCACAGAGCAACTAAGCCCATGCGCCACAACTACTGAGCCTGTGCTCTAGAGCCCATGAGCCACAACTATTGAGCCCACACACCACAAATACTGAAGCCCATGTGCCCAGAGCCCGTGCTCTGCAACAAGAGGAGCTACCACAATGAGAAGCCTGCGCACTGCAATGAAGAGTAGCCCCCACTCACTGCACCTAGAGAAAGCCTGCACACAGCAACGAACACCCAACACAGCCAAAAAGAATAATAAAAATAAATAAATTTTTAAAAAAATTTTTTTAAAATCAAGAAAGAAGAGAAAAAGAATCATAAAACAGAATAGAAAACAAATACTATAATGATAAACTTAAACCCAAATATATAAGTAATTAGATTAAATGAAAATGGTTTAAATATTCTAATTAAAACATGAAAGTAATGAGATTGAGGGGGCAAAACTATATGACGTAAAAAAGAGACATATCCAAAACATAAGGATAAAGAGAGGTTGAAATTAGGATCTAGAGCATGAAAATATTAACCAAAAGATATACTGCATAATTATATTATTGTCAAACAAAGCTGACTTTAGAAGAAAAATCATTATTACCAGTAAGGAACACTTCTTAATAATAAAAGTTTTCATCCACCAGAGATGATAACAATTCTAATTTTCTATCTAAGTATAACACAGCCTCACAATAGTATAATTACAAAATAGAAAGAACTTCAAAAGAGACAAACGGAGAAATGGACAATTCTAAAACGTAGAGAAAATTGTAACACATCTTGAAATATCTAATTTTAAAAGCCATATAAAAAGTAATATTACAACATTTGGAAAACTAATTTGTAAATCTGATCTAGTGTACATAAACAGAACACTGAATCCAACATGCAATCATTTTTTAAAAGACCATATGCTGAGACATAAAACAATATTCAAAACATTTTAAAGGATTGAATAGAGTGGATTCTCTGCCTAAAATGGGGGAATAACAAGGCAACTAGAAAATCACTAAATGTTTGGAAATTAAACAGTAAACTTCTAAATGAGTCATGGGTCAAAGAAGTCATGATGAAAATAGAAAATATTTTGAACTCAATGATGATAAAAATACGACATATCAAAACTTATGAATGACAGCTAAAACTATGCTTAAAAGAAAATTTAGTTTTAAAGGCAAATATGAAGAAAGAAGGAAGGGTGAAAATCAATAACCTCAACTTCAAACTCAGGAAAATAGAAAAGAACAGCAAAATAAACCCATAGAAAGCAGAAGGAGTGAAGTAATAAAGGTAAGGTTATAAAATCTATGAATACAATATAAAGGAAATTTTTTAGAAAACTAAAAAAATATATATGGCTAAGCTAGTCATTCCAAGGGGTTAGGGGAAAAAATGTAAACCCAATAAAATTTGTAGAAAAGAAACAATAGTGATAAAAGCAGAAGTTAATCAAACAGAAACTAAAAAGAAAAATAGGACTGACCAACAAAACTGATGCTGGTTCTTTGAAATGACTAATGGCAAAATGGGTTAAAAAAATCAGAAGGGGATCAAATGAATAAAAAAGAAGAGGAATATAAATTGGGGGGGATGGATAAAACTGTCCTATTTACAGATGATAAGATTATCTACATTCAAAAGTCTCTATAGACAAACTTTTAAAACTAATAAAAGGAATCAACAAGGTTGTGGATACAAGATTAATATACAAATTTCTTTAAGACTCCTTTACACTAGGAATAATAAAATAGAAAATGTAATTTAAAAAAAGAATCACAAAAAATTATACAACAGTACCTGTGACAAATTACCTAGGAACAAATCCTACAAATATGTGCATGAACTTCATAAAAAATTATGTTATTGAATAACATAAAAGAGAACTTGAATTAAGTGGAAATTTTACCTTGCGCATGAATTAAATAAATCAACACTGAAAAGATATCAAGGGACTTCCCTGCTGGCGCAGTGGATAAACTCTGCACTCCCAACGGAGGAGGCCCGGGTTCAATCCCTGGTTGGGGAACTAGATCCCACACACATGCAGCAGCTAAAAGTTCACATGCCACAACTAAGGAGCTGGCGAGCCACAACCAAGTGCCCACCTGCCGCAACTAAGACCCAGTGCAAATAAATAAATAAATATTTTAAAAAAATAAATCAATACTTCTGAAATAATCTATAAAATTCATTACAATCCATATAATTTTAATTATAATTCTAATCAAAATCTCAAATTGATTTCTATGAAAAAATATTAACTGAGTCTAAAATTTATGTGGTCAACAAGTTGTAAAGGTCAAAGAATTGCCAACACAATTTCAAAAAGAAAGCACAAAGAAGGTGTACTCTTTCGATACAATATTAAAGACATAAGCAAGACATATTAAAGACATATGCAAGACATATTAAAGACATATGCAAAATATATTAAAAAGGTAAGATCATCAAAACTGTGTAGCATTGGCACAGAGGAAAACAAATAGGCCAATGGAACATAATAGGTACTCCTGAAATAAACCCAAACATATATGTAAATGTGGACTATAACAGAGCTGGTATCATAAATCAATGGGTAAAGAGCAGACTATTTACAAAAAAAAATCATGCTGGAAAAATTATATATATATACATACACATATATGTATGTATATACATATATACTAATAAAACCAGATTCCTACCTCACATTATAAACAAAAAATAAATTTTGCATTAAAACCTAAATATGAAAAATCTTTATATAAGACATTAAAAGTATGAACCATAAAAGGAAAGATGAATTTTTTAAAAGCTAAAAGCTTCTATTCTAATTTACTACTCTATTTGTAGAAATGAAGATTGGAATTACCCAAACACCTATTATTAAATAAGTTATGCCATATCCATACAGTAGAATAAAATGCAGATTTAAAAAGAATGAACTGGACTTCCCTGGTGGCACAGTGGTTAATAATCCACCTGCCAATGCAGGGGACACGGGTTCGAGCCCTGGTCCTGGAAGATCCCACATGCCGTGGGGCAACTGGGCCCGCGAGCCACAATTACTGAGCCTGCGTGCCACAACTACTGAAGCCCACGCTCCTGGAGCCCATGCTCCACAACAAGAGAAGCCACCGCAATGAGAAGCCCACACACCTCAATGAAGAGTAGCCCCCGCTCACTGCAACTAGAGAAAGCCCACATGCAGCAACAAAGACCCAATGCAGCCAAAAATAAATTAATTTATTTAAAAATTAAAAATAATAAAAAAAAATAACGAATAAGCTAGAGCACCAAGTTATATACTTGGTGTATAAGTATATATATACTTATATACTGTTAAGTGATTGAAATATTATATACCTATAGTATCTGTAGTGATGTCAACTCTTTTATTCCTGATACAGGTAATCTGTGTCTTCTCTCTGTTTCTCTGATTGGGCTGGTTAGAGTTTTTTTGGTAAAGGATATGCCTCCTTACCAGTACTAGGAAAATTAAAAAAAAATTTTTTTTACCCATTTAACAAGAAAATAATTATATCTCAGCCAAATGGGATTTATTTGCTATATATTTCTTTGTTTCTGCATCAGAATTCTTTTCAATTACAGAATTACTGTTTCACTGATGCTTTAAAAAGGAAGCCTTTATTCATGAAATTTTTATTGAAGTCCTCCTCCGTGCCAGATAGTAGGCTAGAGCTGGAGTTTCTCAGATGAATTAAAACCTGGTCCCTGCCCTTAAGGGTTTGTCAGCTAGTGGGAGATAATGAGATTAATATGGTAGCCTTCTGTACAAGTGCCCTGTGGAAACAGAAGACGATGAGGTCAGCTCTACTTGGCATGAGTATCTTTACAGAGAGGAAGAGGTAAGAATCATGGTGAAAGGATGCGCTGGCACTTTACAAACAGACCAGGCGTTCCAGGTAGAGGGGCTGCCAGGTACAAGGCACAGTAGCAAAAGGGAGAATGATGGTTGTATCATCGTTCCTTTTCTTAGTTGCAAGCAATGGAAGCAGTTTTGTGTTGATTAAACAGAAATGGATTTTCATTAAAAATCCATATTGGGAGTTCCCAGAATGCTGGGAGGAGTGAAGGATCATTGGAGAACAGGTGGGGAAGCCCTGTCTGCTCCTGCACTGGGAACTGTGGGGAAACCACCTCCAGCCTGGTCCCACTGGTGCCTGTGTTGAGCCAGGACCGTGACTTTGACACCACTCCTGCCCATGAAAGACGGATGTTTCTTTTACCAAACTCAATGACAAAGTGGGTTCTACACAGTTATCTTTCACCAGGTTGTTCACCTCTAAATTATAGTCTTGAATGGAGAGTCTGATTAAGCTTAAATTACCTTCCTTTATTTACTCAAATTTATTCAACAAGTCAGGTCCATACTATATGCCAGACACCAGGTTGAACTCTACGGAATCAACTGAACAAAGTTCCTACCTCCATGAGGTTTATAGTTTTGGAGGGGTGGTGAGAAAGAAGTGTAATAAAAATTTTTTAAAAAGAAAGAAGTAAATATATGTTGGAGGCAAACATATATAGTATGTCAGGTGACAGTAAGTGGTATGGACAAAAATTTAAAAATAAAACATGAAATGGGCTTCCCTGGTGGCACAGTGGTTAAGAATCCGCCTGCCAATGCAGGGGACACAGGTTCGAGCCCTGGTCCAGGAAGATCCCACATGCCGTGGAGCAACTAAGCCTATGCGCTACAACTACTGAGCCTGTGCTCTAGAGCCTGCAAGCCACAACTACGGAGCCCACATGCCACAACTACTGAAGCCTGCATGCCTAGAGCCCATGCTCTGCAACGAGAAGCCACCTCAATGAGAAGCCCGTGCGCCGCAACGAGGAGTAGCCCCCACTCACCGCAACGAGAAAGCCTGCACGCAGCAACGAAGACCCAATGCAGCCCATAAATAAATAAATAAATAAAACAGGAACTGAGACATGCAAGGGAGGCAGGGAATGTCACTGTTTTATAGACAGTGGTCAAGCAAAGCACGCTAAGGTGATATGTGGGTAAACATATGAAGTCAAGGAGCCAGCCATAAGGACCTCTGGGGGTAGGCCCTTCCAGGCAGAGGAAACACAAATACAAATGCTCTCTGGTGGAAATATATCTACCATGTCCAAGGAATAGCAAGGAAGAAGAAAACTCTGTGTAGCTCCAGTGTGGCTGGAGCAGAGAGAGCAAAAAGCAAGAGTGGTAGGAGATGAAGTTGAAGACAAGGAGGAAGAAGGGGGGAAAAGCTATATCATACAAGGCTTTACTGATCATCGAAAGGACTTTGGCTCTGAGTCAGGGTGAGATGGAGAGCCATTCCACTGGAGAGTACTGAACAGAAGGGAGTCAGTTTTGACTTGCATTTTCATAGGATCATCTAGATGTTTTGTTAAGACTATATTTTAACAAGGCAAGAACAGAAGCCAGGGAGCTATTTCAATAATCCAAGTGAGACATGAAATAATGGTTTGGATCACAGTAGTAGTGGTAGTAAAGAGAGGAGAGTGAAAGGTGATAGGCTCCTGGATATATTCTGAAGGCACTGGCCTCACTACACAGGGCTGTGTGTGCGTGAGTGGTGCAGCAAGCTTGAAAGGGGGTGGGAGCCAGATTACAAAGCCCTTTGTATACCAAGTAAAGGAGTTCGGATTTCATCTTCAGGCAGTGAGCTGTCGCTTATTCATTTTTAAGTAAAAGAGTCATATATCATATTTTATTTGAGAAAGCTAATCTGGTGGCAGAGTTGAGAATGGAATTGAAGGGACCATGTTGGAGGCATGGAGATCTGCTAGGAGACTCCTGTCACCATCCAGATAAGAGAGGATGAAGAATTTGACAAAAAAAAAAAAAAAAAAAAAAAAAAAAAAAAAAATTTAACAGAAACAAAGCTATCTAGCTATCGCAGTGGAGAATGGTCATGTATTAGTTTTCTATTGCTCTATAACAAATTATCATGAACTTAGTGTTTTAAAATGGCACACATCTGTTGTTCCACATTTTCTGTGGGTCAGGAATCCAGGCATGCCTTAGGTGGGTCCTCTGCTCAGGGTTTCACAAGGCTGCAATCCAGGCGATGGCTGGGCTGTGTTCTATGGAAACTTGACTGGGGAAGAGTCCTCCTCCAAGTTCACTCAGGTTGATTGAAGAATTCATTTCCTTGTGTCTGTAGGACTGAAGGCCCTGGCTTCTTGCTGGTTCTTGGCTGGACGCTGCCCTCAGTTCCTAGAGGTCTCCCATAGTTCCTTGTCATGTAGGACCAATTACTTCATCACGCCAGCAACGAGAATCTGAGAGTGAGTCTGTCAGCAAGATGGAGTCCTATATAACATTAGATAATCACGGGAGTAACCTTCTACCATCTTTGCCGTATTCTATTTCTTAGAAGCAAGTCACAAGTTCCACTCACACTCAAGGGGAGAAAATTACACAGGGCATGAACATCAGAAAACGGATCATTGAGGGTCACCTTAAGATCTGCCCACCACATATAATAAAGAATGTGGAGGGGCTTCCCTGGTGGCGCAGTGGTTGAGAGTCCGCCTGCCGATGCAGGGGTCACGGGTTCGTGCCCGGGTCTGGGAAGATCCCACATGGAGGACACAGAATGGACAGGACCTAGGATGTGACAGGGTCATTGTATGTGAGCCTTGTGGCTTGTGGGATCTTAGTTCCCTGACCAGGGATCGAACCCACGTGCCCCCTGCCCTCGCAGTGGAAGTGCAGAGTCCTAACCACTGGACTGCCAGGGAATTCCCACTACCACATTTTTAAAATCAAAGTATTTTTTATTTTAATGAAATAGACAATAAACCTAGCCCCAGGTCCTTATTCTCCTTTTCCTAAAACAAATGAACAAACCAAAAAAACAAACAAACAAACTCTTGCAGTTCAAGCCATGTGTTATTTTGCTGAGCTAAAAGGAAGTTCCTGGACCTCTGTGAATTTCTGTGTTTCTAATGGACTCTTGCAAACCTGGGAGCCTGAATACAGAAATGGTATACCTGAAGCAGTGTGAGTGGTTTCAGGTAAGAAAAATGATTTACAGAAAATGAAATCATCCAGGAATTCTCAGTGTTTATATATAATTTACACATTTAAAGTCGATTAAGAATTTATATATGTTCTGTAAAGGAAGCATCTTAGTTTGACTGTGGTTAGAGATTCTTTATTTCAAGTTTGCCAAGGGAGTGTGGGAAGGGGTGGAAGTTGTGCAGAAACAGGGGAGGGGGGAGAGCAATACTTTGTGACACTAATTACCCAAAGGAATTTATGAAAATCGTACACGGATGGATGGATTCCACGATTAGGTTTATTAAGGTCAAATAGTACGTGACTAGGATCCACCAAACAAGTTTAGGTGGTTAAAGTGGAACTATTTGGGGAAGTTAACATATAATTGTTTAAAAAGAATTAATTTGGAATGTCCCAGTTTCAAGTATACTGAATGACTACATTCCTTGTAGGCCTTTCCTGTCTCTACCTGTTGTCTGTGGAAGCCTGTGGCTGTCTCTGAAGAGGCCCGTTTGATAGAGGTGGTTCCTGATGAGTCTCCTAGTACACTTCCTTTGCAAGGAGCCGCCCTGTGGGGACCCAGGAGAGCCCATCCACAAACCTGTCTTCAGCTGATTCTGTCCGGTAAAACTTTTTCAGAACAAATGGCAGAAAACCCAACCTCAACTCACTTAAGCTATAAAGGCTTACAGTGAAGGGTGGATCTTGCCAATAACAGAAGCAGCTGGTTTAAGAGGCTTAAACAAAGTCACAAGATTTGTTTTTTGGTGGCAAGAGCAACCAGACCTTGTATCTCATCATCAAGTCTAGCAGGAAAGACTCTTGTCCCCCCAAAGCCAAACATTCATCTTTATCTTGACTCTCATTGGGCTGGAAGGAGTCACACAC
Organism: Physeter macrocephalus; assembly: GCF_002837175.3. Taxonomy (NCBI): domain Eukaryota; kingdom Metazoa; phylum Chordata; class Mammalia; order Artiodactyla; family Physeteridae; genus Physeter; species Physeter macrocephalus. The sequence goes on along the minus strand of NC_041214.2, from coordinate 52,134,961 downwards.
CTCCCCTAAATTAAACACTATGGTTAGGAAAATCCAATTCTCTGATTGGCTAAGATCCAACCTGTTTATGTAAATCAACTCTATCTAAAGGACATCATTTCCAAGGAAAATTTGGGTACAGTTTTTACCAGAAGCAGGATGAGTGGATGTTGGGCAGTAAACACAGAAGAAAGTCCTCTTCACCCCATGAGAATGCCTTTTAACTGAGCCAGCAATTTATTTACATGGTAGCATGATTGCCAATGACATGGAAATATTGATATTTGTGCAATTTGTACAGTTGTACAACTTACATCTTATTCTCCCCACCACACTACCCCACCACACTCACATACTTCATTTGACTGAAAGCTCTAGTTAGAAGAGGCTCAGAAATATTCTATTGCTTTGTGTGCAGGCAAAACCTCAGATCAGTAAGTGTAGAAAGCCCATGTCATGCACATAAGGGGAGAGAAGTGCCTCCAGATACAACAATCCACTGGGTACCACCAATTAATTTATGCATTAGAGGTTTGAAGAGCACTCTCCTTAAAGGAGAGAGAGAGAGAGAGAGAGAGAGATGTAAGGATATGTAGGACTGCTTGTAAGGGATCCTCAGTGTCTTAGGCCTGAGAAGAGGAGTTCCATATTTGGATGGTAAGAGGAAGTGAATTAGCAATTTGGATGGGCACAAGAAGGGACAGTGCTGGCTTGGAAAGATCTCTAGTGCTACTAGATGCTTCATTCAGTTGTTCAGGGTTTCACTAGCAATACTGATATAGTTAGATTGTTTGCTCATTGAAACTAGTTATTTTCCGTCTCTTGGGGTATTTTTCTTCTATCATATTTGGCTATCATATTTGGCTTAAACACTATCTCATTCCACTACATTCCTCCCTCCATCCCTCCCCAGACCTTTTCACTGATGCCTGCCTGAAAAGAGGCCCCACATCTGATATTAACCTAAAACTTCCTTGATTCCTTAGAGTGAGCTACTCATTAACAGCACCTAAATTACTGGTTGTTAGGCAAATCTTCTAATTCCTTTCAATCTACGGATTTGCTCTAAGAGGCTTCTGTAAATCTACTGCAGAAATAAGCGAAGCTTTGTGCCAGTTGTTAGCACTAAGCAGAAGTTTGAAAGAGGGAGGAGAAGTTACTCATTTGCTCGATTCAGCATGGTGAGTCCAGGGGAGGGAATCAAGTGTACCTCAGGCTTGACAAGCAGCTCAGGAAAACACGGCTGCTGCCTGCCGACAGGACAGCACCAGACAGGGGCGACTGGGCTGCTTCTGAGCACGGTCGTGGGTTCCTGCCGAATTGCTCTAAAGATCAAGCATTTTGCCATCTATTTCCTATGATGGCCAGAGTTTCCTGTGCTAAGAGGTATGGCTGTCTTCTTTCCTGTCCTTTTGTTCAGCAAAAACAAAAGCTAATTAAAGTAAACGTCAGAAGCGGTACTGGGGCAAGGAGTGGGCTTCGGGATTGGGGCAGAGAAATGTCCAGCGGCTGTGGCTGATTATGTAGATAAAGTGCATTTGGGAGCTGTGTGTCTAGCCATGTATGCATGCTTTTCAGTTAGTATGATAAAAAAAAAAAAGCAACCTCTCTGTGGGTTATTAAAACATGTCTCTAGGCCTCTGGAGCAGAAAACTGTGCTTCTAGATTCACAGAATGTGCATTTTTGTTTTACTCCATAATAGTCTAGGCTCATTTCTATTTCATACTTTTGTTTACCTCAAGAAACATTTTGCAACCAGCAAAGAAACTGGCTCTGCCTATGATTTTCAAAGAAAATTCAGTGGCATCATTACAGTCACTGGGTAGGACAGTCACCATTATTGTTTGTTGTTGCTGTCATTTTTTTCCCTTGATGTTTCAGATACCTTACAAATCATAACTGAATCTAGCCACTTGTACATTTTTCAAATACATATTTAAATTGCTATAGTACTCAACTGCTGAATTCCATGACATTTATATATGTTTTCAATTTAAAGACTAGAAAAAAAAATACTTAGGGCATTATTTGAATTGGTCATGCAGTTGTTTAATATATGAAATTTAAATGTAAATAAAGATACATGTAACATTGAATTTTCCTTGTAATTTGCAACTCTGGGTATGTTCTCTGGAAAAGCAAACCCAGAAAATTGGAACTAAAATTTTTTTGGTGAGATTTGTATCAATTCCAGAGCAAATGTGTCTTGTGAAGTCAAAATTTACAAATGAAAATTGATACACCTTGAAATCATTATGACAGATCACAAATTCTTGGTTTAGAAAGTTTGCTAGATGTTTCCTTCATTCCTGATGAAATGTTTCCTATCTATTTGTGTTCTCATAAGTTACAATACATTTTCAAAATTAAGTCGATTTTTTTGAGCTCTTGCCTAAACAGGTCACCAAACCTATTTTTTGTATGCGCTTATGATAACAAGGCTGCTACAAACTTAGACTGTATGGGTTCCAGCAAAAACACCAAGGGTTGAGTCCTTTAGCATCATTTGGAATAACCCAGCCTCCAAGGCTTTCAGTAGAAGTGAAGTGTAGCAACATGTCACAGCAGAGGGAGAGCCGAGAGACGCCCAGGGAACAATAGACATCTTGTGGGAAGGGCTGAAATGTATGCGGCCCATTCCCATGGGAACGCCTGTAGTTCTTTCACACTGTGTGAAAAAGATGCTCCTTGAAAAGGACCTTTAATCCTTTCTTTCCAGGGAAAATCTGAGAACTTTATTGAAAGTTTCTAGAACCCAAATGGGTCTAAGTTAGTCACTGGGCATTTTAAACACAGGTGAATAAAATGAGAATTTTTTGGTGCACAGTAGTGTTGTCCAAAGCATGATGTAAATAAATATTGCTATTCTAGAATTATCTGAAGTGAAGAAACCAGAGAATATCCTAACCTGGAGTTGGAAGCTAGAGGCTCATTTCTTCAGAATTATTTGGCTTCCTGAGATAGTTATGTTTATTGAAATCCCCCCAAAAGTGGTATCCCAATAGCCGGGCGATTAAGTCCTCTGGTTCAAGTGTGTTTTCATTTAGCAGAATCTACTGATGCATAATAGCGTAAACCAGCAATGTCTTATTAGCACCCATTCAGCGTAGGTCACCTTGAAAAGTCATAAAGAACTTTTCCCTCTGGTGCCCTGGAGGGAATAATACCCTCCCTCCTTCCTAATAAACATGGGAGTGAGCGCAGACACTTAAGTAGAAAGCTCAGGTATTTGGATTACCTGGCCACAAAAAGTCTGAGATACATTGTATTTCAGTCCATATCCGCTCTGTGAAAAAATTCACTGTTACTGTTTGGCCATGGTGGGGACAGCATCACAGTAAAGCTGTCTCTCCAAGAGAACAAGGCAAGTTTGCCAAGAAATCAACAGGGACACATACAAGATAGTGTATGAACTGCCCAGATTTAAGATTGGGGGAGAGTACAACTAGGATATCAATATGACACAAATGAAAAAGACCTAGGCATCTTTAACTCTGTGAATTCAATGTCAGGTAGCAGTACAGTCATCGTTAGCATTTACAAGGTATGGCGTGGGGACATGTAAACAGGAGAATGACCTACAAGAATAATGACATTATTAAGGATATGATTGGTGTCACTCTTCGTGTGGTTGCTATATGCCAGATCTGTGTGAAATGCTTTACATAATCTCTTTAAACCTCCCAACAACCCACATCACCATCCTCAGGTGTAAATAAGGAACCTGAGGCTCAGGGAGGTTGATTCATCTGCCCAGGTTTATACTGCAGGTAATGGCATAGCGGAGCCCAGATGTGTCCAGGTCCCCCCGCACTTACCACTCTGCTCTTCTTACTGGGTCCCCATACTCTGTCCAATTCTGGACCCTAAGCTCATTTAAAAATGAAAGAAAATTGAATAAAAACTAGTGATAAGTACCATGGATAATGAATAGAGGATGAAGAAGAGGGAAGACTAAAGAAATATAGTCTATTCCATTAAAAGGGAATGGAATACAGCTACTGTATCAGAAAATTATCAGTGAGAGAATACACCTTCTCATGGATGACTAGGTTCTCTATTTTTATAAAGTAAACTGTTTAAGGGGACAGTCCTCCACATGTGGATGGCGTAAAAATAGATTGACCACCAAGTGTTTAGGAAGATTTAAGAGGTTATTCTCCTGAAGCATATGACCTGGTTCAGTGGCAGGTGTGTGGCCACCCTGAGCACACACCTTTATGGGGTAGCACCCCTGGGGAGACATCTGCAGTGTTCACATCTTGGTGATCATGCAGATGAATTTATCTGCAGCACAGCTTTTTGTGCACTTTGTCAGCAGATAGGTGACTCCATGGGATGAGCAAACCTCCTATAGGAACAGACAAGCTAGGGGTAGAGAATAATATAGTTTAAAACATGTTTTAAAAATGTGTCACTAACTTTTGAAACAGTAAGGAAGGGTTTCGGTACCTTTTTCTCCTCTGCAGTATCAACAGATGAAGCAGATAAACATTTTCTCTGAGTATTGCTGCAATATTTAAAGTACCAATCTAAGTCTGATCCAAGAATCTCCCAGCAAATAAAGTGGGAAAAACAGGGTATGCATCTTTGTTGAGTGAGTTTGTTCGGTTTATGAGCAACTTCTTGCATCCTGAAACTTTCAACAATGTTGATCTAGAGGCAGAGCAAAACGATGCCTTCTTTAGGAGCTGTGACTCCTCCTGGACAAACACTCAGTGTTTCAAACTCTGTACGTGAAATCTCGAGGGGGAGGGAAGTGCTAATTAAGCTGCAATTCTCCTCCCTTCCGGGGAGGGGAGGGGAGTGGATGTTGAGAAATGGCTCCGGATAGCCATCCCATTCACCTGCTTGAGTTCCTATTGAAACCGTGTTATCTGCGTGGCTTTTTTTTTTTTCCCCTCCATTCTTCTCAGGGAAAGTATAGATTTTCACGAACACAGGCAGTTTTGTTTTCGCTGTTAAAAACAACTCCACTTTACTGGAGCAGGCTTTCTGTTTCACCGCAGGAAACAGAGCGTTTCACTCAGAGGTAACTCTCCACTGGGTGAGGCACAGCCTGTCACCTGACCAGCTCCAGAGCTGCCCGTGGCATCGGGCTGCATTCCTAGAATTCTTGAACCCGGCACCGCCATGAACAACTTCAGGTTCACTGAGCTGAGTAGATTCCACTCCCTGTGCCCTTGGAGTCGGCTGCCTCCCACCCGGTCTCAAAATAGACCGCTGAGTAGCCGCAAGTGCGCCTTTGAGGAGTAGCACGCAGGTAAAGCGCGTTTGCGGGGGACAGCTGGGACTCCCCGAAATGTGTTGCTTATGGTTCAGAATCATTTCTCTTTTGGGGGTGTCTGTTGCTCCATACAGAAACCCGACTTGTCAGTCAACATCTGCTTAAAAAATGTAGACTGAATAATGAGAACCTGGGCTTCAGATTAGGGTCTCTTAAAGATTAGGGAAAGAAATTAGGAGGGCCAAAGTTGGGGATGAAAAGGAATTTTATAAGCCAGTTTTTGTAACATAGAAAGTAGAAGATTTGGAGGCTGACCTACTTGGATGTGAATTTTGGCTCTGTGTGTAACCTGGGGCATGATGTTTAACCTCACCAGTCCTGTTTCCTCTTCGGTAATCATATCTACCTGCAGGGTTGATGGGAGAACTGAGAAGAAAGTATCTAGTGAAGAAGTTGGTACACAGGAAGTGTCCTAGTGTGTGTACATACATGTGCTTGTGTGCGTACGGTGGGTGCATATGTACACCTACATATAGGCCACAGGACTATGACATTCATGAGTAGCAAGTTTCTCAGAAGATGAGGTAAAATTTGATCTGGCTCTAACCTTCTGGGCTGTTGCAAAGAGAGCAGCAAGAGAAACCAGACACCTGAGCAAAACATTGACCAGAGATGCTGAAAAATAAATAACATGCCCTGTTGATTCTTATCCAGGAAAGGGCGGGCTGGATAAGGATGCAGGGTGCTCTTTAAATGAGGACGGATGGAAGGGAGGCAGCTCAATAATTACCATGCACAGTCATGTATGTACCTACACACAGTCCTGAGAGGGGCTTTGTCCTGGGAGACCAACTGCTTTCAATCCTGACTCTGCAACTTACTCTCAGGTCCCCCTGGACTGCTTGTTTTCCTCTCTGAACATCAGTTTCTCATCGCATGGAACTGTGAGAATTCAGTGACTTGTTATGTGGGAAACTCTCAAGAGTAGTGCCTGATACATGGTAAACACCCACTAAACATCAGCTGGTGGTGTCATTATTTTACAAAGTGCTCTTTTGTGTGTTATCTGCTTTGATCTTCAAAACCTGATGAGGTAGATGAGGTGTGCCTTAGACACATTTTGCAGATGAGAAAACTGAGGCTTGGGGAAGGGAAGAGCATGAACCAAAGGCCCCATGACCACTGAGTGGCTGGGCTGGAACTTGAATCTGGGGCCCCAGACAAGCAGGTGGCTTAGTATGTACTCAGCACACATGCACTGAATGAAACCTAAAAGTTCTGGCTAAACACCATTTCCTCCACAAACCCATTCCTTATCGTCTTCCCCTAGGAGAGATCTCTCTCTCCCTCGTACTTCCCCAAACTTCCTTTTGTAGTACATCGGGGGCTTTTCTCTGGGTCATCCTTGTAATGTAGAATGTTTGGTACAAGTCTCCTCTCCCCCTCCTCCACCCCTGGATGTGTGAAAGTTTTCATGTATGGCTATGTGTTGAACAACAATGTTGCACGTGGTGGACGCACAAGAGTAAGAGCTGCAGTTGGAAGCATGAGTGTGGTACTCCACGCCAGGTGTCACTGCAAGTGTGAAAAGAAAAGGAGGAGCCCAGGAGAACCCTGTGGGCACCCCCCTCTCCCAGCACCTATTTCTGCTCCTTCTCAGGGTTCCAGCTCTGCTACGGCTGGGGCAGCTCAATCTGCTTCCAGAAGCGCCTGATAGTGACCAACAAGCTGACTGGTCAAGGTGAAGTAATTTCCATCCAGTGCCTTATTTTCCTGAATATTATTTCACGGAGACTCTGTCATTGCACATATCTGGGTGGGGGAGGGTGAGGGGAGCAGGGGAAAATTCAGGAAAACACTGCCCTAATTTTTCTTGTAGATATTGTAATTCACCCCTCCACACTTGCCAGGATGCAAAGGTACTTTGCAGGATCCTCACCCTTCTCTCTCCCCATGCCCTGAAACCTTCCCCACCCACCTCGTTTTTTTTTCATCCTCTAAGCCTCTCTTCCTTGTGACTCCCCTGCTCTCCGGTTGGCCTAAATCCCAGGGTGTAGATGGACAAGGAGGCAGGGTCCGTGTAGGAGGCAAGAGGAATTCATTTTCTTGCTTTATGACCCTACCCATATCTTCATCCTCAAACGTTACTAATGAGGTTTCTACTCCTAACGGTAGCCTCACGTGGAGGCTTACGTGTCATCATCAGTCCACAGCAGTTACGAACTGGGAGCCTAGCACTGGAGTCTCTGGGTCCAAATCCCAGCTCTCTAATCTACTAGCTATGTGGCTTAGACAAGTTATTTAATGCCTTGTGTTCCTCAACTGTAAAATAGGAATGAAATAGCCTCATACAGTTGTTATGAGGATTAAATGAGTTAATGTTTACAAAGCATCCAGGATCTGGCATATAGACAAGCATATGTAAGTATTGGGTGTCATTTTTCTAAAGCTGGTAGGTAGTGCAAAAGTTGCATGTAGGCAATACTACCCCTGAAATCTCTCCAATGGCCTATAAATTGCACCATTTGGAATACTACAGATAGCTTCTTTAGTTAGGTGCCTGATGAGGGATTTGGCTTGTGTTTAGAGAGCATGTTGTATGGAGAGTATGTATCTTTAAACTTTAAAACTGCTTTCAGCACAGAGAGGTGCTGCCACAGTGATAGCTCCCAGGGGCCACCCAAGGGAGCAGCAGACTCTCCCTTTTCACACTCATTCTGGGGAACACATTCAAACTGAAATGCTGGGCAGAATTGCTTATGTTACATAAATCACTCTCAGCTCTCACTCTCGGAACAAGTGGCTGCATTTGTAAGTTACCTGTATGTATGCGGTGACTCCACTCTACTGTAAACTTGGGGGAACCCACTGGCCTGAGATCAGGAGAAGAGCACTGCCACAGCTACCGTGAGGCCTCGAAGAAGTCTTAAACCTCCCTGGTTATGAAATGATTGCTAAGGTCTCTACCAGTACAAATGGTCTATGGTTTTATTAGGCCCAGAAAGGAGCTGATGAGAATAATCAGTTATTTAATTGGTACCATTGCCTTACTCTCTGTGGGATGTTAATTAAGTAAGAACTACAATGGGACTTTATTATTTCAACTTTGGGAATAGAGGGAGGATTGCCCGATCCTAAAACCCTTCCTCTTTAGCCTTCATTGCAACGTTCTCACCTTCAAGCTCTGTGTTCAAGTTCACGCTCACGTTCTATAGAGATTTATCTGGTCTCATACTCCCAGGCAGAGTTCTTTATTTCATAGCCATTTGTTTAGAGAGTACATAAGAATAGGGCACCTTCTGGACTGAGGTTCAGGAAGCTCCTGTTGTCAATACAGCAAAGAAGCCCAGCCAAGGAGGTAAGTTAAGCATCAGTTTCCACATCCAGGAAACAGGCAGTGGGTCTGAAAGGTGTTTCCTGTGTTCTATCTTCCTTTCATTGCCCTTTTCTGTTTGGTTCCCATGGGAATCTGTTTGGGGAAAATCTGGCAAGTATTGGGCATATTTGTTGCTGGTCCACTTGTTTCCTTGTGGCAGGGAGAGAAGGAGAGGATATAGAAAGGATATAGAAAGGAGAAAAGTAGGGGATTTAAGCTGCTTTTTGAGGCTCAAATTAAATTCTGGAGAAATACAATCATTTTTGACAGGACTTTTTGAGACAAAATAAGGAAAGAGTTCTTTTGAAGATCATCAAGCCAGAATCTGTGATTCCATGCACATTTCCAAATGTCTTTGTTTTCCTCTCTCTCTTCTGGGTACCAAGTTCACATTCTGAGCTCATGCCATCCTACTAAAGGCTATCTTGTGTCATTTGTTTCTCTCGCAGAGAGTGTCAAAGAAGACCTCAAAGTCTGGAGAAAAATGACCTTTCAAGGAACACGAAGTCTATGTCCTGCTACATGTTTTTGTCTCACTAACCTCTGGTGACTGAGACACATGGTCCTGGACCTGCAGACAGTCCACTGATTATCAGACTCCTCAGCATGCATCAACTCTTCAGACTGGTCTTGGGACAAAAAGATCTTTCACGAGCCGGCGACCTCTTCTCCTTAGATGACTCTGAGATTGAAGACAGCCTGACAGAAGCCTTGGAGCAAATTAAAATCATTAGCTCATCTTCAGTAAGTAAACTCGTTCTTAGACTAGACCCCTGAAATGACCTATTCTGGAGCTAAATGACTGTACATATCCTGGGGAAAAAGATTTTTGCAGAGGAAAGAGGAAGGACCACTCATGTTGGTCTCTCTTAACTCTTCTCTGTGGTTTAGCTGGCATCTGAGAAATAATACCAGGGAAGTCTTTGACTTGGGGAGCAGCCATACCATTCACAGAGACCAGAACTTTTTGCCCATTCACAGAGACCAGAACTCTGGAAATTGCAGACCAGAGTGGAATTCTCACAAAAGGCTGTCTAAAGGTTGTTTCTACATCCTTGAAATGACATGGAGAGGAGAGGGAGCAAATGTGGGGGAAAGCAGACCCACCAAGCTGCATAAGAGCATCAGTAAACAAAGCAGGGTGTGAGATGGGGTTAAATAATGAAAGAAGGCAAGGTGACACCTCCTGCCACACAGGTAATACGAGACCAGGACAACTATCACTCTGCTGCCAGAAGTGACAGTTGCCCAGGGCTTAATAACGCTGATTCTGTTTCCTTCTGTATAATCTCCATTTTTTAACCTTTCCTTTGCTCCTTTTTCTACACCCCCCCACCCATTTAATCCAACTCACCCGTTATTAGCCCCCAGTGTGATTAGACAAACTTAAAATCTCCATAAACCCTCCCATTCCTTCGCTTTTCCTCAGTGTCAAGATTATATATCCTGAAAGCACTTCTGAAAGAGAGTGCGTGTGGAGTGCCTGGCATAGTCTGATGTTGACCTTCTTGACTGTGCTTGGAGGTTGGTCCCATTTCAAAGGCCAAGGCCACCAATTATCCCCTCCCATCCTCCCAGCTCAACAGTGTTTTTGCCAACACTTGGCACAAACACCCACCAGGCAGAGGAAAGAGACAGGACTCGAGCCATAAAATACTGAATAGCAAATATGTACATATTTCAGAGATAACAGCTTTCTTCCATGTCATAATGAAAAGATGCTTAAAAGACATAGCAACCAGTGCTGCTTCCTCCTCAAATCTGTCAGCATGTTCTCTTGTTGGCTGCCATTAACGTGCCAAGTCCACCCAGTGACAAGTGAAGTCACTGCCCAAACACTATTTTTTTCTCAGGTAATGTCTTTGACAGCAATTACGTGTCCAGAAAATTAATCAACTTAGTCTGACTCAGTAAACAAAGTATTCCTGGTATATTTCCGCTTTCTGGGTAGGATTTTGTGTGCTATTTCCAGCAGTCCCTTCCTTCACACTCCTCTGGAAATAAACTGGCTGAATGTGCTACTGACTTTATCTAATCTAATGGAAAACATGTATATGTATATGTATATCTAGGTATCTGTATCTATATTTCCCTGAAGCCTATTTCCACTAGAGGTCACTAGTGTCAGTGATTTCTTCTGTTTCTTCCTCAATTGCTTTTGTCTCACAGATGTCAAATTCAGAATTTCAGGACTGGTGAGTTCTATTATGTGTCCCCACTTTTAACCATTAAGGCTGGCATGTCCTTTGTCATCAAGAGCACTGTCCCTATTTTAAGCCCTCCACTTAGCATCCCACGAGACTAGTAGGTGTGGAGAGCTAGTAGTTCTCCTGAGATCTTCATCTACTAATTTCTGTCACATTCCATTTCTTCCATTCTCTATCTGTAACCATGGCACAGAGTAGATAGGTGGCAGAATAAAAAGAATAATTTTTTTTTAGAGAAATCATGCAGATCATTCCAATTTTTAAATGCAGGGATCATGTTGATCAATCCAGTTTTGAAATTTGCTGATCAATCCTAGTTATAAACATGTCCCTGTTTGGCATTCCTTCCCACCTCCCCTCCTTTAAAAGCCAGTTCAAGTTTCATTATTCCTGAAATGATTTCTAGTGGTTCTAGTTCTTAGTGGTTGCCTCTTTCTAAAAGGACTTAATTGCCCTTTTGCATTATACTTCTTATAGAAAGTCATCTATTTATATATCCTCAAGTGCAATCTCTACATGGGGGAATCCGGGATCTATGTTTTCAGCCTTCATATCTCTCGCTGAATTTCAAGCTCGTACTAATTGATATCCATCACCTCAGATTCAATATATCTAAATTAGAAGTTGTCACCTTTCTTCCAGTTATACTACCCTTTTCCTAGATCTCCAGGTTTGAAACCTGGAGTCATTCTTGACCTCTTTCTCTCACTCTCGCCTTTTCCTGTAAATTCTGTAGGCACTGCATGAGAAATGCCTCTCATCTACTGCTTCCCTTCCCTTCCTGCTGCTATCACCTTGGCTTAGGCTCTCAAACCAATTGATCTCCCTGCCTTTGGCCTTGCCTTTCTCTAGTTCAATCTACTAACAGTTACCAGCTTAAATTTCCTAAGCCAGGTTTTATTACATGTCTCTACATTGTTCAAAGTGTTTCCCTGATGCCTCAATACCCATGACATTCAATGACCAATGCTAGTGATCAGTCCCCTGAATGACCATGCCTACTCTATGGTTACTTCCCTGTTAGCTGCATCCCATCCTTCCCTTACAACCAACATCAGATAAATATTCCTTCTTAGGCCTTTCCTAATGACCCTGGATCTCAGTAATCAATTCCACTTCTCAATTCCTCTTTAGAAACATAGAACTGGAAGGACCTTCTAAACTGTCTTGTCCAACTTCCTTCCAGCACAGAAATCCCTTCTTTAGGAGTCTCGACAAATAGGTGGCCGCTCCTTCTGTTTTTGCAATGATGGGGACATAGTAGGTTTCTGGTATTTTTTTCCTGCTCCTCCATTTTCCTTTGGTAAATTGCCCCTTCCCATTGCATGAAGCCTTCCTTGATGGGGCCTTGAGTCACGGTTTTCTACTTTGCCTTTGCCAGGGAGGGGGAAGGGCAGGAGTGGGGACACCTGACCCAAGCTATGCCAATCAGATTTTCTTTCCCAGTAATTCTAGGAAAGAAATCAGCAAAGGGTGAGCTATCATGATGATGGTGTCCCAAAGAAACAGTCCTTGCTTCCTGTCCCTCTATGACTATAGCTGCCTCAGTCATTGCCTTTCTAAGGCTAGATACAAATTTCCCTTCAAATCTGCAAGCCACCTCATATCTTTTAATTATTTTATTTGTTTGTTTACTTTGCTACAGTTATCCAAACTTTTTCTGCTGCTTATGAACAAAGAATCCTAACTGTCAAAGAGATAGCTGTCTCACTGTTGGAAGTTCAAATTGTTAGTGTGTTCCTCCTTTTGGCCTAATAAAATCGCAGTCTATGTATTTTCTTTCTACTATTCTTTGTTCTATTCTCTGCCCTCAACAATCAAGAGAATCTAACCTCTGTTCCTACAAGGAGAACTTTAAACATGTGCAGATAGGTATCAGGTCTCACCTCTGGCTCCTCTTCCCAGCTTAATATCCTTATGTTTTTCTGTGACAAAGAAGGGCCTGTAGCAGGGATAGTTTACACCAGTCTCTGGTCTGGAAACTAAATTTTGTCAGTACATGAGAAATGCTATTTAAATCATACTATCAGAAGTATGAAATATAATGGTGACTTAGTGATTTATAATGAAAAGTATAACTCACGTCTGTCAGAATTATTGTGTGTTCCATGCTATTCTCCCCGACTCTATTTACTCAGTCTTTCTCTAGACAAGGAATATTATTACTGATTAGGCGTCTTCCTCCTCTATTATAATCACATTTTAGCCCTACCTCCCTGAGATTGTATTTAACTTACCTGTAAAGTCACCCATGTATAGGTAGTGTCTTGCGTTAGCCCTGTAGTTATTAGCTAATCCCACTCATACAAGTGGGGTTTTTTTGTTTGTTTAATCCTCAAAGGGCAATCTTTTTTCCAGATTTTTGGAGGATGCCTCTTTGTAGCCTATGTTATCAGAATTTTGGTTACCCTCCCCTGGAATCTTTTAAATTTATTATTGTAATTTATCATTGCCTGATACTTGAACCATTTGCTTGGAACAGTTGCTGATTCTAGTCAGATACTCTGTTTCTAAAACTTCTTTTCAATAGTAACATCACACAGTTGGCCACATTTATCCTTTGATGTGCCAAGACCCTCAGGTTAAATCAAGGTTTGTAATTAGATAACTTGAAAAAAATTTTTAAGTACAGAACGTCACATTTTAACCATTGAAATAATATTCTTGTCTTTAGGCTCTCATTCCAGAATGTTTATACCTTTTAAAAAACCACGATTCTGCCCAATATATTAGTTATCATTCCCAGCTTTGCAGAATCTGAAAATTCAGTAAGCAAGCCTCTAATCCTTCCCCCAAAGTCACTCATAAAACAATCGAATGTTACTAGACTCTGCTCTGCAGTCCATGCCCATTTTTTTCTATCAGTTACTCTAAAACAGAGCTGGAAAATATTTTATCCTCAGGCTTGATTTGAGAAAGTGACTTCTCACTCAAAATTCTAAGTTCCCAAATACACCTTTAAGTTTTGTCTTTTCATTTCAAGTCTTACCTGGACTACCTAGGCTCCCTCTTTCGAGACTACCCAGGTGAGACTCTCTCCCTATTCATTCAGCCTCTTCTCATACTCTCAGCACCACCTTTCCCACGATGCTCACCCATGCCTAATCGATCTACTCGTCTTCCAGTTCTCTTTAATTTTTTTAACAATAAAAAAAGTTAGGTACACAAAAATCACCAAATTTAAGAAATTAAATAAAATTTTTATCACCTGCATGTGTCTCTCTAACCCAATGCTCCTCCCTTTCGTCTCTTAAGGAAACCAATATCCTGTTGTGGTATTTATCCATACGTGTTTTTATTTCTTTGCTACATATGCATGGCTCAAAAATGATTTATAGCACTGTAGTTCATGTTTTTAAACTTTATATAAATAGTGTCATAAGTCTCAATGTTATGTTTTTGAGGTTTATCTATGTCGGTACATGTAGTTCCAATTCTTTTGTTTTCAGTGCAATAGTGTATTCCATCACATGACTATGCCACAATTTATTTATCCAGTCTTTTTTTGATGGACATTCACTATTTTAACAGTGCTGCAGCAAACATTCTTATAATTAACAATTTTGGCAAATGTGCTTAATATCTAGTGTACACAATCAGTAGTGAAACAACTAATTTTGGGGTTTTGTGTACTTTCAATTTTCTGATACACCACCAAATTGCTCTCCAATGTGGTTTTACCAATTTACACTCCCATCAGACATGTACAGTATGAGAGTCCCAGTGGCTTTATTTCCTGATCGATGCTTGCTTTTATCAGATTTTTAAAGTGTCAGTTTAAGTGAAGCAGTTTCTGATTGTTATTTAAACTCTCACTCCTCTCATTATTAGGGAGTCTGACCATTTCTTCATATGTTTATTTGCTATTTGCCATTTGAGTTTTCTTTTCAGTAAAGCACCTCTTTATGGTTTGGGTTTTTTTTTTTTTTTTTCCATTTTTCTCTTGAGGTTTAAAAAGAATCTGTTCTTGTTAAAGGAGTTTTTTTGGATATTTTTCTACAAATCCTTTGTCACTTTGTGCATGTTGCATGTCTCTTACTCCAAATATAGCTTGCCTTTTACTGTAACATCTTGATATCCAATAGGATGAGTATCCCCAAACTCTTTCTTTAAAATTGTTTTGATTCATTTCTGTTCTTTAATAATTTTGTATTAAGCTTCTCAAGTTTCATGAATAATTCTGTCAGTATCTTGATTGAAATTTCATTATATCTATAGATTAATTTGAAGAAAATTAACATCTTTATGGTACTGTTTTCTTATCTGTAGATAATGTTCATCTGTCCATTTATTTAGATCTTCTTCAATATCTTTCAATAAGGTTTTATGATTTCTTTTCTTAAGGCTCTGGAGTCTTATACATTCTTTAAAATTTATAAATATTTTATGTTTTTAGCTGAAGTTATAAATGGTACCCTTTTAAAAAATTATATTTTCCAACTATTTTTGAGGTGATAATAGCATAAATGACACTTGTATAGTAATATTATGTCCAGTAAACTCCCTCAACTCTCTTATTACTTATAAATTTTTTCCATTTATTCAACAAATATTTATTAGGTACCTACTGTGTTCCAGACACTTCTATGCTGAGGACATAGGAGTAAGTAAAACAGACCAAAAAAAACCAAAACTCTGCCTTCATCCATTTAATTGGGTGAGGCAGAAAATAAAATACATAAGGAAAACATGTAGTATATTAGAAGAGGATAAGTGCTATGTAGAAAAATAAAACAAAGAATGGGGACATAAAATTGGAGGTTCGAAATTTTAGGTAGAGCAGACAAGGCAGGCCATACGAAGAAGCTGACATTTAAGCAAAACTTGAAGGAGATGAGGGAGCATTACCTGTGGATGCCTGCAGGAAATCATTTCAGGTAGAGGAACCATCAAGTACAAAGGTCCTTAAGTTGAGGGCAGCCTAGAGTTGGTTTTTTTTTTTTTTTTTTTTTTTTTTTTTTTTTTTGCGGTACACGGGCCTCTCACTGTCGTGGCCTCTCCAGTTGCGGAGCGCAGGCTCAGCGGCCATGGATCACGGGCCCAGCCACTCCACGGCATGTGGGATCTTCCCGGACTGGGGCACGAACCTGTGTCCCCTGCATCGGCAGGCGGACTCTCAACCACTGCGCCACCAGGGAAGCCCCAGCCTAGAGTTTTTGAGGAACAGCAAGGAGGTCAGTGTGCTTGCAGCAGAGGGAGCAAAGTGGAAAGATCACAGGAGGTCGGGTCAGAAGGAAAGGGCAGGCTGGATCATGTTGGTCCTTGGGCAGAGAGTTGGAGAGTTCTGACCAGAGAAGTAACATGATCTGACTTTCCTTTTCCTGTTTTGAAAAGAGTCTGCAAAAAGGCAAAAGTGGAAACAGGGCGGCCAATTAACCTGCTTCTGCAATAATCCAGATATAAGAAACAACAGAGACTCTTGGAGCAATAGAGGTGATAAGAAGTGTTCAGATTCTGGATATATTTTGAAATTGGTACAAACAAGATTCGTTGATATGGGTACGGCATGTAAAAAGAGAGGGAGAAAGGACTCGAAGATTTTTGGCCTGAAAAACTAGAATGATAAAATTGTTGTTAAGTAAAATGGAGAAGACTGGGAGGAACAGATTTGGGGGAGAGGCAGAAAGGAATCAAGAGTTCTTCAGACATATAAAGTCTGAGCTGTCAGATATCTGAGCAGAGATATAGTGTAGATAGTTAGATATATGAGTCTGGAGTTGAGCAGAGAAGTCTGGGCTGGACATTTTAATTTTGGAACTCATCAGCCTTGAGACTGGATGGGATCACCAAGGGAGTGAGTGTAGACAGAGAAGAAGAAAGTCCAAAGGCTGAGTCCAGTGCACAAAGATCAAAAAGATGATGAAGGAGGACAAGTAAAGTAGACTGAGAGAAGGGTCCAGTGAAAGAGAAAGTCAGAAGAGCATGATGTCCTGAGAGCCAAGTGGACACTATCAAGGACAGAGCGATGTCAAATGCTGCTGATAGGTCAAGTGAGAGGAGGACTGAGAACTGACCATTATTCCAGCACATGAAGGTCATTGTGACTTGACAGAAACAGTATCATTGGGTAGAGAGGAGTGAAAACTGGATTGGAGTTTAAGACAGAATGGGAGGAGATTTGGAGAAAATGAGCCGTGACAACTCTGGGCATTTTCCTACCAAGAGGAACAGGGAAATGGAGTGGTAATTAGAAAGAATTAGGGAGTCCAAGAAAGGATTTTTTTAAGAAAAGAGAAGCACATTCTTTGGAATTTTTTATATATACAATCATTATCTTAAAATAATGATGGTTTTGTTTCTTCCTTCTCAATTCTTACGTCTTTTATTTGATTTCTCTGTCTCCTTGTCCTGACTAGCTCTCGAGAACAATGTTGAATAGAATAGAAATAGCAGATATACTTTTTTTCCTTCTTTAAAGGAAGCTTTCTGACTTTGCAATGTAAGTATAACGTTTGCTCCAGGCTTTTGGTTAATACCTTTTGTCAGATTAAGGAGATTCCCTTTTATTTGTATTTTTCTAAGAACTGTTAAAGTTTATCTACTGCTTTTTCTGCTCTTTCTAGATAATCTGATTTTCCCTTTTAATCTGTTAATGTGGTGAATTGCAGTAATATATTTTTAAAATATAAAGCCATTGTTGCACTCCTGGGATAAAATAAGATTTTACATTTATTTTAATATATTTCCTGATTTGGTTTCATATTTTTAAAGGAGTTTTGGAACTGTAAGCTTGGCCTATAATTATCCTTTCTTCTACTAATTTTACCTGGCTTTGGTATCAAAGTATAAATACTAGTCTTATAAAATGAGTTGGGAAATATCTCCACCTTTCTATTATATACAACAGTTTTATAAGGTGGTGATGATATATTCCTTGATCTCACAGAACACCCTTGGGGCACCATGAGTTTGTTTGTTTGTTTGGTTTTCTGGGGTAGATTTTTGAGGTACTGATTCAATTTCTTTGAAGAAAATGGAAGGATTTTTGCTTCAGTCACTTTTGGTAAAATATAATTTCTAGGAAACTGTACATCTTATCTGAGTTTTCAAATTGATTGGCATAAAAATGTTTGCATTATTTTGTGTGTGTGTGTGTGTGTTCTGCTGCATCTGTATTTAAATGCTCTTTTTCACTGATATTTTCTTTCATCAATATTTTTAGAGTTTTGTCTTTCTTAATAGCTTTTAGCATCTATATAGGATCTTTCTTTCTTATTAATTTCTTTTTTAATGTTTATGATTTTCCTCTTTGTTCTTTCTCTGGTTGTATTCTGCTTTTTTTTTTTTTACTCATCTCCTGAGTTGTATGATTAGCTTATTGCTCTTTTTTACTTTCTTATTTTTTAATATAAGCACTTAAGATGATAGATTTCTTGCTAAGTACCACTTAGCTTCATCCTACAAGTTTTTGAGACATAGTATTTTCATTATGAATTCTAAATACTTTATTGTGATTTCCTCTTTGACTCATAAGTAAGTTAGAAGGTTGTGCTTTAATGTCCCAAAGAATATTTGTAATCTTGTTGAGTTAAAATTTAACTGCATTGTAGTCAGAGAATGTTAACTGCATGATATCAATTGTTTGGAAATGGTTGACTTGCTTTGTAGCACAGCTTATGGCTAATCTGTGTACATAGTAATAGCTAATGCTTATGTAGCAGTTGCTTTGTTCCAGGAACTGTTCTAAGAGCTTATCACAAGTTAATATGCTTATTCCTTTCTAAACTTTTGAGATAAATATACTAATATTATCCCCATTTTATAGATGAGGAAACTGAGACACAGAGAGTTTAATAATTTAACTTGTCCAAGATTATATAGGTAGTAAATTATAGAGCCAAGAATCAAGTTCAGAGAGTTTGGCTTCAGAAACTGTTCTTAGCACCACACTATACTGCCTCCTCTTTACATGTTTCATATGTGCCCAAGAAGAATGCGTATGTTCTAATCATTAAGCATAAGACATTAAGCTTGTTAATTAAAGAATTCTGATTAATTATATTGTTAAAATTTTCTATAGCCTTAATAAAATTGTTTTTGCTTGGACTGTCAATTGCTAAGAGAGCCGTTTAAAATTTTTAAATTTCTATTTCTAGTCTCTTAGTAGTTAACTTTAAAATTTTAGCAAACATAGTCACTATATTTCATCAATTCTAAGATACTTTTCACATAACTATATCTCTGAAACAAGTATACATTTTATAATTGATTGCAATCTGACAGTTGCTATGGGCCAGGCAATAGGCATAATATAGTTGTCATTGCCCACGTATGCATGAACTTATCATAGCTTTGCATATTGTTACCATTCCAACTGAATTATGTGCATTATTACCAATATTGACCTAAATATACATTTTAAATGTTTCAAAACTTCTAAATATAATGTGGCACTGAAACAAAAACTTATTAGCAATGCAGAAAGGCATGGAAAGAGAGGACCAGTGTATAAATTTTGTATTAGTGAATGAAATGTTCATCATTGGGGGAAAGATAGAAATTCCATCTTTTCTTGCAAAACAGTAACTGAGAACTTTATGGAACCTAAAACAAAACAAAATAAAAACACCTTTTTATTACTGAGGTATTTGTAAAAGATTGCCTAATAAAATATAGTAAGTAGTGCAACTGAAAGCAGAAGAAACAGGCAATTCCCTTAGAACAGATGAAAGAAATTTCAAAGAAACGAATTTATGTCGTGCATAAGATTTTCTTTAAGGCATGATGTAACTCACAATTAAATGGCACATTTTTCTCTTTCTTCATAATGGTAGGTCTTATAATTGACACCTCCTTACATCTGATAAATTATAATGAATTTGTCTAAAGTTATGCAATGGCTCTATTCTCCTCCTATTACCACAAGGAAGTTGGAACACTTTTACTCATCTTACATATTTTTAAGCAGCACTTTTATTCTACCTTGTTTAATGCCCTCAAAACTATTTTTTAAAATTACTGATTTGTTTTTTTAAATTCAGCCAGTGCTTACTTTGAGCACTTAAGGTACTATTTCTTTTCTCCCCATTCTTTTTTTTTTTTTATTCTCTTCCTCCTTTTTCTTTTTCCTTTTGAATCCAAATTCCTACTTTCTGAAGTATACATTTTAAAGCCCCTTCAGTGAAGGCCTGTAATAAACCCTCTCAATGTTTGTTTTTCTGTTTTTCAGACTTTTTGTCTTTATTTTGCCCTTAATTTTGAATGATAATTACCTGGATATAGATTTCTAGATTTGTGGTCTTTTTATTCCTCAATAATCTATACTATTGCTGTTGTGAAATCTGCTGTCAGTTTGTCATTCCTTTATGCATAATCTACTTTTTTCTATTTTAATATTTTCTGTGTCTTTGGTGTTACAGGTTTTCACTATTATGTGTCTAGATATGGTTTTATTTGTGTATTTCTACTTAATCCTCATTGTGTTTTGTGATTTTGAGTTTTATGCCGTTTATCAAACTTGGAAAGTTCTTAAATATTATATCAAATATTGCCTTTTCCATCTAATCTCTCCTTCTGGAAATCCTATTTATTTAATTATTTATGCATTCCACAAATATGTTTTGAGTACCTACTATCTTCCAGCAGTGTTTTTAGATATTGGGAATATAATGGTAAACAAAGCAGACAAAAAGAATTGCCCTCATATCCTTTATATTCTATCCTATTTTATCCATGTCTCTCTTTTTAATTGTGGTATAGTTGACATATAACATTATGTTAGTTTCAGGTATACAACATAATGATTTGATATTTGTATGTATTGCAAAATGGTCACCACAATAGGTCTAGTTAACATCCATCACCATCAAAGTTACAAATTTTTCCCCTTGTGATGATAGTTAATAACACTGTATTGCATATTTGAAAGCTGGTAAGAGAGTAGATCTTAAAGGTTCTCATCACAGGAAAAAAATGTTTTGGAACTCTATGTCTCTTCATCTTTTAAATTTTCCATCTCTATGTGATACTTTGTTTTTTCATTTCCTCAGCTCTATATTCCAATCCACTGAGTCTTTGGGGGCTGGAATTTGGTTGCCATCCAAGTTTCATTTGGTTTCCATTCTAAGTTTCATTCGGTTCTTTTTGACATCTTTCGGGTCCTTTTCAAAGTGACTTGGTCTTTGTTCATAAAAATAATTTTCCTTTATACACTGAATCATTTTGAACATATAATTGCATAATTTGAGATCAATAATTCTATTACTTGAAATTTTTGAGTATCTAATCTGCTTATTAGAGACTCAGTCTCTTATTTCCTGAGTGTTTTATAAATTTTAATTTTTTAGTCGTGTTTAAAGAAGGATTTTACTTGTGTGCATACTGAATTGCTTGAGGGTTGAGTGTTTTAGCCCTCAAAGCAGTTTTATACTTGCTTCTGCTGGGAACCCCAGTGATATTATCATCTCTGGGACAGCTTTTGATTTTGTTGTTGCTGTTAGTGTTAGTGTCTTCACTTTGGAGATTCTTGGAATGGTAAAATAAATGAGGTATGCACATAGGTGTGGTTTTTAAAGTGGAAAGAGTGATACAAATATAAAGGATTATCAGTATGGACGCCAATGTAGAATGTGACTATAACCGAGGAGTAACTATGTGGTCTTTTTGTGCTGTATGTTATTTAGTGGTTACGGAATAAATGTATAAAAATTGTAACCACAGAAGGCAGTATCTGTAATTCTCTGTAAGTTATAAACCCAAGGCTGGCTTTTAGGGTTCTGGTATCCTTAAGAGAAATAATAAACATAGTAATAGCTAACCTTTATCTGTACTTACTATGTGCCACACACTGTTGTAAATCCTTTCCCTGTATGTTAGCTCATTTAATCCTCACAACTATGACTATAGGAGGTAAATATTAACAACATTCCAATTTTAAAGATTAGGCAACTGAGTTATAGAGAGATAAGTGATTGATTGCCCAAGATTGCGGAGCTGATAAGACCAGAACATAGCTTTGAGCTTGGGCAGTCTGACCCAACAGCCCATGCTCATAACCACTATGTTATACTGTCTCTAAAGGGGAAGAGAAATGGTCCATCCTTTGCCGTAAGATGTCTCCCTTCTTCTCTCTCAAGCCTCTACTTTCATGCCAAATCCACTCTTCCCACCACTAACCATTTTATTTCAGAGGTTCCACATTCCCTTTTGCCAGTGGGCCATTCCCTGAAGACTGCTTATAGCATAGAGAAGGGTGACTGAAAGGTTAATGGAGGTTGATGTGGAGGTGTAGGGTCCATGGCTGAGTGGGAGTGATCCATCCTGATCACTAGACCTGGAGCAGCACAATGTGTGGCTTTTTCATTGTCCTACTCCTCCATTTTGACATGCCCACCACTTTAGGATAAATTACTTTAAAATTGACAATGACCAGGTCACTGTGGGAATGAATCTCTAAACTCAGCTTGATGGGTTTGCTATTAAATAGATCTGGTCCTTGGAAGATATTCATTTTCATATGCATGGGTACTAACCCAATGTTGTGCTCAAGCATAAACACATACATATGAACACATATATATTTCATAAGAACAGGGTGTTTCCTGGAATGTGAATCAGGAAAACCCTAACTTCAAAGCTGATTTTTCACCAAAAAGCCTTAAACTATTCAATTACATCATTAAAAGAATTAAAAAGGTTGGGTTTTTTTGTTTTTGTTTGTTTGTTTTGCTTTGTCTCTTTGAATACCTGCTGAAGGAAGCAGTTAACTACTAATTCAGGTTTTTCCCTTTACTGGAGGAAATCTCCTTTTTAGAGAATAAATTTTTCTTCATGTCATACATAGGAATTTGAATATATAAAATTTCCAGTTGAGAAATCTCTTTATTTTTAGTGAAGTGGTATGGAATAAGAAATTATTAGCTTCAAGAGGTTCACAGTAATAAAAAGGTTCCTAACTGGTGCACCTAAACCTAATATATTAACGTATCAGCTGAACTTACGACCAGTGTGAAGTGATTTGTCCTTATGGACAGCTACTCAACTTTGCTAGTTAGAAATCTTTGAATATATGCCTTTGGTTCAACAATCTCACTGACACTATCCTGTACACTCCAGCCTCATTCCAAGGCACCTTTTTCAAAATTTCCTAATAATTCAGTACTCTCTTAGCATGGAAGTTATTGAACCTTTGTGTTCATGAACCAAGACACATATATATGCCATGTGCCTTCATTGATTTGCACCTTCAACTTCTACTGAGGCTTGTTTCATCCAAATGAAAATCTCTTTGCTATTTGTTGTTAAATGATTGTTTAGGCATGGTTTAGTACATTTCTCAATGTCATCTATATAAGCTCTGTGGTAACTGGGTTCCAGGGACCCAATTTAAAATGACTGCTCCAAGGGAGAAACAAAATCTTGGGTGAGGCCATTTCCTTTGACCAAGGACAGTTTTGGCAGGCAAACTTGGCTATGAACCAGCTGAGAAAAATGAGTGTCTTTTTCCTAGCAAGGGATGTGGGCAGTGTAGCATAGT
Source organism: Physeter macrocephalus (assembly GCF_002837175.3). Lineage (NCBI taxonomy): Eukaryota > Metazoa > Chordata > Mammalia > Artiodactyla > Physeteridae > Physeter > Physeter macrocephalus. The sequence continues at coordinate 52,111,696 of NC_041214.2, read as the reverse complement.
CTCCACTACAGTCTACCCCTGGCACCATGTGAATCCATTTGCTTTATGTAATCATTTCTTCCCATACAGAAACAGATTCTCAGAGATGCTGATTGATCTCTACCACTCCAGTTGGTTATCAGTGCTGCAATTGGTACTCATCATCTCAGTGGTAGGCTGAATAATGGTTCCCCAAAGATGTCCACATCTTAAACTCCAGAACCTATGGATTTTATCTTACATGGCAAAAGGGATTTTTCACATGTAATATAGTTCAGGATCTTGACATGGGGAGATTGTTCTCTTTCATCTGGGTAGGCTTGGTATAATCACAAGGATCCTTGCAGTAGGGAGGCAAGAAAGTCAGAGGCAGAAGAAGGAGATGGAATGATGGAAGTGAGGTTGGAGTGATGTACTTTGAAGATGGAGGCTCATGGAGGCCATGAGTCAAGGAATGCACATAACTTGTGGAAGCTAGAAAAGAAAAGGAACTGGATTCTCCCCTCAGAGCCTCCAGATGAACTATCCGTGCTTTAGCCCAATGAGACTCATTTTCAACTTTTTACCTCCAGAACTGTAAGAAAATTAATTTGTAAACACAAATTCTTGAGCCTCTAAATATGTGATAATTCATTACAGCAGCAACAAGAAAGCTGATATAGTCTTCCTCCTCCACCACCTATTCTAGATTCTCCTCATCTTCAGCTAGCACCTCTGCTGATTTAAGTTACTTCTTAGTTGGGTGACTCAGATGCTTTTTCCTGAGGGATCTGAGACCCTGGTCTCCATGCCCTTCTTAGGCTGTGACTACTCCATTGTCCATTTACATCAAAATTGGGCAAGGGAGTGCCTACAGATGCCCCACTGTGTAACAGCAGCCCAACCTCCTCCTAATGCTGTGGCCAATTACCCTTACCAGGATGGCAGCTCTTTTTGTTTTCTGCTGGTCTCTTGACTCGGGAACCTGGAGTGGCTGGGTTCCCAGGCTCGTGTATTCTACCCATAGTGAATTCAACACCATGCGATGGTCATTATTTTAGCACGTATGTATGTATATATATTGCTTGTTGGAGAATGGTGGCCCATTCATATAGAGTATTTGGCTGAGTTGCTCCTTCAAAAGCCTATTCTATTGATCTATTAGTCCAGCAGTTTCAGGTGGTATGTGATAAGAACAAGTGATAGAATCCCATGATCATGTGCCGACTTCTGAACCTCCTTGCTGTAAAGTGGTTCTTTGGTCAGATACAATGTTTTGTGGGATCCTGTGTCAGCAGATCACATACTCTGTGACCCCTTAAATAGTAGTTGAGGCTTAAGACCTGGGGGCAGGAAAGGCAAACTCAAACTCTGATTACATCTATTCAATAGGTATTGATGTCTTTTCCAGAGTGGAAAGACCTAAAGCAAAAAAACTGCCATCAAATGATTGATTGGTTTCCTTGAGGGATAGTGCCATTTTGGGGGCTCAGCATTGACCTCTGTTGCCAGCAGACTGCACACTTAGGCAATGACAATAATAACAAGATCAAGCTTGGTGAATAGGAGCTTATGCTGTTGGGTGATGCCTAGCTTATATCCCAAGGCTACTCCATTCACGCACCCATTGGATCACACTGTAGTGGCTATGATAAAGCTGATGTCATCTAAGCCATTCTATCCACTTGTTTTTTTAGTGCCTCTTCTGTGGTTAATGCTCTCATGGGCATTAAAATGGGATAAAAAAGATATCTACACTTTGTGCCAAATTCCATGTATCGAACCACGTTTCTTACTCAGAGTTCCTTATCTCTGATCTCTCAATCTTCCTTCTTCCAGGCCCTTGGCCATTCAGCCAAGCCATCTGCCACCACTCATGATTCTTAGCTCTTACCTGTACGTTCCTTTTTCCATACAAAGTTAATGACCGAGTACACAGCCTGAAGCTCTGTCCATTGGGAGAATTTTCTCTTATTGTTGTCATTCAAGGTCTACTTCTAACTAGGTCTACACTGTAACAGCAGTCAAATTTTGACTTCCATCCACATACTGAGCTAACCCATCAGTAGTCCAAGTTCAGATGTTTTCCTACTCTGTCAGCAGATCATAAGGGAACCTGCCATATGACTGTGTCCTGGAGGTGTCATTTCTATAGTAGTAGATGACATAGGAGTCTAGGCTACCTGTTCACACAGCTTATTTGTACCTTCTGGCTTTGTTTGTGTCTAACCAAGATGTGCCACTTCCTAGCAAAATAACTGAACTCCAAAAGTTAAGAAAAAACAAAATCATAGTACAAAATAATATGACATAGTAAGATCAAATATATCTATCATATCATTTCATCTAAATGGTCAAACTTGTCTGTTATAAGACTTTTAGATGGGATCACAAGGCAAAAGCTAGCAAACAAGAGACATATATTAAATAAAATGATTTAGAAAATGTAAAAATAAAAAGATGAAAAACAATAATTTATTTGATTAAAGTACATATTAAAATTAATTCAAATTAAAGCAAATCTTTTGATATTTACAGCAAAGCCATATGCCACATATTCGAACCTAATATGAGTTTATTATTACTTTTTTGTACCATGCCAAATTACCAAATAAAGCACATGAAATGACACTTTGAGACAGAAAGTCAACACTGAGTTAAAATTAATCCTCTTTGCTGAAAATTCTGAGAAGCAGTTTGTCCACATATCTGCTAAAGCAGGGCCCTCTGTTCTCAAATGAAGATCTGTGAACTCTGCATGTAATCCCACTATGTTTAAAAAAGAGTGGATATATGTATATGTATAACTGATTCACTTTGCTGTACAGCAGAAACTAACACAACATTGTAAATCAACTATGCTCCAATAAAAATTAATTTTTAAAAAGTGCTGGCAGAATGATTTGGAATCATATGATGATCAACTACTACCTTCTTATTTTTGTATAACCTATATACTAGGCATATCTTCAGCTATTAAGAAGCATTGAATAATGACTACTAAATTGTTTCATACAAAGTTATATTAACAGCCATTCATTTGATGTAAATCAATGTAAAAGTATGTAAAAGAAATGTTAAAAATAAGGATAAAATAAGCAAATGATGCTAGGAAAATGCAAACCAAAAGAAAGAACTCATGATCTTTATATCAGACAAGGAAAAATGTATGCCAAAAACATTAAATGAAACAAAGAAAGGAAATTTTTATGACAAAGGATTTGGTTCACAAGTTATAAAGATTAAGACTATCTATGCATCAAATTATATAGCAACAATATTCATAAAATGAAAACTTTAGGAGATACCAGGAAAAAAAGATAAGATACATTAGTTGTAGGAAATTTTAATTCACTTCTCTTGGGCCATAATACATGAAAGTAAAAAAAATTTAAGTAAGGCTATAAGAAAGATCTTCCAAAATCTTTTTATGAAATTGTCATAAAGTTGGTATGAAACCTGACAAAGATAAAGACAAATCCCTCAAATATTGATGCAAAATTATTAAATAAAATATTAATAAACCAAACCCAGTAGCACATTAAAAAATTAATTTCCCAGGATGCAATGGGATATATTCCAGGAATGCAAAGATAACTGACATTAGGAAATTTGTGTCTATAATTTATCATATTAATAGATCTAAGGGCAAAAATAATATATCTATAAATTCTAAAAAGGCATTTAATGAAATTCATTATCCATTCTTGATTAAAAGATAAATCCAATAACATAGGAGTAGATTGGTACTTTCTTAACATTATAAAATATATCTTAACATTATAAAAAAACATCATAATGCTGTTTATGCTGTTTCTTAACATTATAAAATATATCTTAACGTTACAAAAAATAGCATAATACTTATTAGAGAAATTCTAGGAGTATTTTTCTTAAAGTTAGGAACTGTACAAGACTTTCTAGTATAATGTAATTATTTTACATTTTTCTAGAGATTCTAGCCAAAACAATTAATAAGAAGATAAAATTAGCAAAAAGTTTAAAAAGGAGGAGGTAAAATTGCCATCTTTTGCAAATAACGTGAGAACATATCTGGAAATCCAAGAGGATCAACTGAAAACACTCTAACATTAAAAGAATTCAGTGAATTGGTAGGGTATTAAATTAGTGTTCAGAAATTGGTAGATTTTATATAACAATAACCAGTTCGTGGAAATAGTCACCAAGAAGAACCAATTTAGAATGTCAACAGAAAGATAAAGTATCTAGATATATAAATAATCTACATGAATAAATGTGCATGCTCTAGATTAAGAAATCTTTAAAATCTTTCTGAGGGACACAAAAGTGGACCTGAAAAGTAGAGAGGCATGCTATATTCTTACATAGGAAACTCAGCATCATAAATATGTCAGTTATCCCTAAATTAGTTGAAATATTTTAATAGAAACACCATCAGAAATTTTCTTTCTGAACTAGACAAGCTGATTCTATAGCTCCTCTGTGTAGCAGTAGTAGTACTCACAGCAGTGATAATAACAACCAAGAAAAAAATATAAAATATAAAACAGAGAGACACCAATGGAGAGACACCAATCTACTTCCACTTACAGGAATCTGTTCTATGCACATGCTCCTGTAAATGTGAAGTAACTTGCATATGAGGTTCGACAATGCAACATTTTTCATAATTCCAAAGATTGGAAACTGCCTAAATGTTCATCAATAGGGGGCAAATTAAATACACTATGGTACATTGGAATACTATCCTACCATAAATGTGAATGGCGAAACTCTTCATATGTTAGTTTGAAAAGATCTCCAAGATTCAGTATGAAGTGAGAAAGCAAGATGCAGATGTGTATGTCCATTTTGCTACCATTTGTGTGTAAAATAAGGAGTGGGGGAGTATATATGTATATGTATGTATGTATGTGTATCATATATTTCTCTACGTACATATGTACATTTGTTTGAATATGTATATAAAATCTTTGTAAGGATACACAAGAAAGTAATAACTTGGTTCTTTGTGGGAGGGTAATGAGTAGGGGAAAAGGGAGACTTGTTTCTTATTTCCTATTTTTAAAATTAAATTTTAAATTAAGATTCATAAATATATTTTTTCACAATTAAATTTTGAAAATTAGTGCCAACAAAATCTTCTTTCCTATTCAATTAAAACCAATGAGAATATTATGCTTAGTGAAATAAGTCAGAGAAATACAAATACTGTATGATATCACTTACATGTGGAATCTAAAAATACAAATGAATGTATACAAGACAGAAACAGACTCACAAACATAGAAAACAAACTTGTGGATATCAAAGGGGAGAGGGAAGAAGGGAGGGACAAATCAGCGGTATGGAATTAACAGATATAAATCACTACATATAAAACAGATAAGCAACAAGGATTTACTATATAGCATTATACCCACTATCTTATAATAACCTATAATGGAATATAATCTGCAAAAATACTGAACCACTATGCTGTAGACCTGAAACTAACATAATATTGTAAATCAACTATACTTCAATTTAAAAGAATCAATGAAAAACATTTGTTTGAATATGTATATAAAATCTTTGTAAGGATACACAAGAAAGTAATAACTTGGTTCTTTGTGGGAGGGTAATGAGTAGGGGAAAAGGGAGACTTGTTTCTTATTTCCTATTTTTAAAATTAAATTTTAAATTAAGATTCATAAATATATTTTTTCACAATTAAATTTTGAAAATTAGTGCCAACAAAATCTTCTTTCCTATTCAATTAAAACCAATGAGAATATTATGCTTAGTGAAATAAGTCAGAGAAATACAAATACTGTATGATATCACTTACATGTGGAATCTAAAAATACAAATGAATGTATACAAGACAGAAACAGACTCACAAACATAGAAAACAAACTTGTGGATATCAAAGGGGAGAGGGAAGAAGGGAGGGACAAATCAGCGGTATGGAATTAACAGATATAAATCACTACATATAAAACAGATAAGCAACAAGGATTTACTATATAGCATTATACCCACTATCTTATAATAACCTATAATGGAATATAATCTGCAAAAATACTGAACCACTATGCTGTATACCTGAAACTAACATAATATTGTATATTGTGATATATATATCAACTATACTTCAATTTTTTATAAATTAAATAAATAAATGAATGAATAAAACCAATGAACCTTTACTGAGCATCAACTATGTACCAGGTACGATTATATGCTCCGGAAGCACTGTGGTACACAATTTCCTCCTCTTCTTGGAGTCCAGAGAGCTTAGAGAAAATGTTATGGAGCAATCATATTAACCATCTTAGCATTTACAGTTGGAATACAGGCTTCCTTCTGTCTATGGTATTGGTTCTGTTTCATCTGATTTTATGTACATTCCCTTTATTACATAAAGCAACCAATATGATGCTGTTTCATATTTGAAGATGATGCCATTAAAATAACTGCTTTCTACAAGAACAGTTATGGCCAAAGATAGTGATTTTAGCCCAATGGTGTTCTCTGTTATTTTTCTCCCCTAAGGATGGTTTTGGTTTTTCGGTTGCTGCAGAGATTTTTGGAAAAGTCAGCATCACTTATTTGCCCTCTAATATTCCATTTTTTCTCTATGACTTGGCTCTATAAGTACCTATTTGCTGTATAGGTTCTGGCACAAGTAATAAGTCTGCTGCATTAAAATAAAAAATACACTCACCAACAAGGAGAAAGGTAAAAGAAAATATAATAAACAGTCCACCAAACCAAGAGGTGTTCATTCTAGGAATATGGTAATGGATTAATATCTGGAAATTTCATACTATATGATAACGTAACACTTCACATCCATAAGCCAGGTAAGGAAAAAATGCTTGGTTACCTCTCTGGATGCTGAGAGGACATGAAAAAAATTAAAACAAATATTTAAACTTTCAAAATAGAAAGTGGTGCATCTATATGATTTAAAACACAGTATTTTCTTGCTTTTGGCCATAAAATTGTGTATATCAAAAATCAGGAACTAAAACCAGAAACTAAACCGCATTCTTTCTTTTATCCTTTTTATGTGAAATAGCTTAGGAAATTCTAACTAACACAATAAGCCGTGAGATATATAAAAGGTACAGATACAATACAGAAATCTTTCTAGTAAACCCAAGAGAATGATCATAAAAAAACATTACAATTAAGAAGACTGGAGGGCTTCACTGTTGGCACAGTGGTTGAGAATCTGCCTGCCAATGCAGGGGACACGGGTTTGAGCCCTGGTCCGGGAAGATCCCACATGCCGAGGAGCAACAAAGCCCGTGCGCCACAACTACTGAGCCCACATGCCACAACTACTGAAGCCCACGCGCCTAGAGCCCGCGCTCTGCAACGAGAAGCCACCGCAATGAGAAGACTGTGCACCGCAAGGAAGAGTAGCCCCCGCTCGCGGCAACCAGAGAAAGCCCACGTGCAGCAACGAAGACCCAACGCAGCCAAAAATAAAGTAAATAAAATGAATAAATTAAAAAAAAAAAAAAGAAGACGAGCTAAACGGCTCGGTATCACACCGTGCAGGACTTCGGCGCAGCAACAGTGAGCCCACGTCCAGTCACTGCTCCGTGCTGGGAGGTGGACGCTGGACACGTGCGAGACGCGCAACCGTGGCATCTCCTTCCACAGGCTTCCCAAGAAGGACAACCAGAGGCGAGGCTTGTGGCTGGCCAACTGCCAGCACCTGGACCCCAGTGGCCAGGGCCTGTGGGACCCGGCATCCGAGTACATCTGCTTCAAACGCTTTGAGGAGAACTGCTTTGAACTGGTGGGAATCAGTGGGTATCACAGGCTGAAGGAGGGAGCAGTTCCCACAATATCTGAGTCCTTCTCCAAGTTGCGCCCAACGACCAGGACCCAGGGGCACAGTTACCCACCTGGACCTCCTGAAGTCAGCCAGCTCCGGCGATGCAGGAAGCGCAGCTCTGAGGGCCAAGGGCCCACAAGGCCAACTTCTCCTCCTCCACCTCCTGACGTCACCTGCTTTCCGGCGGAAGAGGCCTCAGCTCCTTCCGCTTTGCCTGCCTCACCCACTGAGAGGCTGGAGGGTGGCCTCAGCAGCGCCTTCTCAGACTTCTTGGGGACCCTGGCTGCCCAGGCAGACGAAGCGGGCTGCAGCACTGAGACGGCACCCAAGCGGGAACGGGCAGCCGTCGCCTCTGGAGCCGGGTCCCGCCTCACCCTCGGCCTGCATGCCGCGCCTCCCGCCACCCGCCGGAGCCTGCATCCAGAACGAGCCCAGCGACCGGGTGGGCAGCGGCCTGCTCTGGAAGCGGCGGGCTGAGGCCGCACCTGACGCCCTGGACAAGGCCCAGCGCCGGCTGCAGGCCTGCAAGCGGCGGGAGCAGAGGCTGACCAGGCTGCAGCAGGGGCGGCGCAGGAGAAGAGGGCTCAGGCGCATGCCCGCCAGACTCTGCAGGAGCGTGCGCAGGACTTTGCCACGCAGCTGAGGCGCAGCGTGGCCCGAGCGAGGTGCTGCCCGTCAGAGCTCCAGCCTCTGCCAAACTCAGAATCCTCCTGGAGAGGGACCTGACCGGAGCTGCGTTCACCAGACCTGCCAGATGCCAAAATAAATGGCATTCTAGAAGCAAGCCCTGATCTCTGGCTCAGCTCCCCACTCACCACCAGGCCTGTCTCATCGGAAAAACACAAGAATGACGATTACTGACCTCCTGAGGCGTCTATGCTTGGCAGGTAGTGAGGTCCCTACAATGACCTTTCTGTTCCCTGGAGGGCTGGGATGAGGCATGTGGGGTGCAGAGGGACAGGCACGTGGGCAGCCGTCCTGGCCTCGACCTGTGTCCTCATTTTCCTTCAGTTCAGCTGGAATGTGGAAGGCCTCCCCGCACCTGTGGTCATCAGGTAAGTGTGTGAGGTCACGTACAGCACACGTGACCTCTGCCTCTTGGGCCTCGGCCACAACGGCCCCAAGAGCACCACTGAATTCTTTCTAGTCCTGGAAACGGCCACACAGTGTTGTGAAATTTGCTTTTGGGGGCCCTCGGAGTGCAACTTCATTGATTCACATTATGCCTGGGAGAGTCGAACGGCCATTACAGGAGGCGGACGCAGAGCAGGGTTCACAGGTGGTTCCCGAGCCCGAACTCTGAGGCCAGCTGAGGCGCATCTTGCACCGCCGGCTGCTAGCTTGCAGGTGGCTACAGGTGAACGCCCCTCGCCTCAGGGCCACCCGGTCACCTGCACACCACACCCGGGACTCTTCAGCAAGGCCTGAGGAGTGGCAGGTGCTGCATTTACGCGGGTCACAACCAGAGGCAGGAAACGAACTCTAAGGCCCAGAAGGTAGACCATCTTTCCCTAAAGTGGCTTACTGGCAGCTGGGGCAGAAGGGCGCTTGTTCCCAGAAGGGAGGCAGAGTGGTGCCTTCTGCACCGGGCTGGACTCTCAGCACCTTCTACCGGGACAGGGAAGGACCCGGTGGGGTGGCCTGCCCTCGCTTTCCCGGCTCAGGCAGGAGCCTCCAGCGCAGCCCAGGAGCAAGGCAGCCACAGAGGGGCCGGGAGAGCCGGCTCCGGTCCCCCCAGGGCTCCGCTCCGGCGGGGAGAGGCCAGAAGTCGGCCTGCATTCCTCCCACCGGCCCTCCAGCTACCTGGCGGGGGCACCGCAGGTAGGGGTGGGGAGCTGCTGGCATGAACAGAGAACCAGGTAAAACTGGTTGATCCTGAGGCCTCTGGTGGCACGGCCAGGCCTCAGCTCCAGGAGACCGTGGACTGGAACCCACCAGTGGGGACTGTGTGGCAAGGTTTGTGTGTAGGGAGCACTGCTGTGGCTTTAATGGAGGAAGCCTATGACAATAAATACTTACGAGGGACAAAAAAAAAAAAAAATTGAACAAGTAAACAGAAGAGACAGCCCTGAATTAGAACCTGATATACACATAAAACAATAACTAGGAAATGAATTATTCAGTAAATAATGATGGGAAAATTAGATGAGCTAATTCGTAGAAAATGTACATCTTATTTCCATAAATGACAGACTCAAGAGCTAAGTGAATGGTTAAAATATTAATTTCTAAAATACTAAACATTAAATGTTGTTGAGGTTTTTTTTTAATGTAGAAAAAATACAGGTAAATTTTTTTTTTTGTAATATTTATTTATTTATTTGGCTGTGCCGGATCTTAGTTGTGGCATGCGGGATTTTCGTTACCGCGTGCGGGATCTTTTAGTTGCAGCATGTGAAGTCTTAGTTGTGGCATGTGAGATCTAGTTCCCTGACCAGGGATCAAACCTGGGCCCCCTGCATTGAGAGTGTGGAGTCCTGGCCACTGGACCACCAGGGAAGTCTCCAGGTAAATTTTTATTAAACCTTTGAATAAAGAAAACATGAAGTTAATAAAAAGCTATTAAAGGAATCACAAAGAAAGGAAGGGAGGGAAGAAGGAAGGGAGGGAAGGAGGAAGGAAGGAAGGAGTGCATGTGGATGGAGATTTGTATGAGCATAGAGTACATCTGTCAAACATGTGAGAAATTGGGGAGCGTGGTTTCCCCAGGGAAGGGAACTGAGGTGAAAGGGAGACTAACTTTTCAGTGTAAATCTTTTCTTTGTGTCTTTTGTATTTTTGTACCATGTCCATGTATTACCTTTTCAAAAAACTAAATAACCAACTTTAATTTCCAATTAAATAAAGGAAAAACAATAAAGTCCCCAAAGACTGATAGATTTGGCTAAAACCTCAGCATATAATAAGAGCAGCAAAAGAACTAAAAATAATGAAACATGGGGACATATTCACAACCAATATGCCAAAGGTTGACATAATATCCATAATAGAAAAAGATATTATTTCACCAAAGAAGGACCAAAAAAAAATGAAGTCATCTAAGGAAAAATAGACATAAGATACAGTGGGAAGTTCCCGAAGGAGGAAATACAAATGACAAATAAACGTGAAAATATTCAACCTTACTTCTGATCAAGAAATTCCAAGGAAAACAGCAACGAGATACTGTTTTTCACCGATCAAATTAGCAAAAATTAAAAATACTCTGTTCTTGTAAGGGTACAATGGGCAGAGCTTGCTTTAACCCAACTGGTGGGAGTATAAATCAGTAAGACCTTTCTGGAAAATAGTTTGGCAGTATGTATCATGAGCCTTAAAATGTTCCTGAGTTTTGTCTCAGAAATTTCCACTTCTGGTGAATCTGGACTATACATAATCTACAGCGTGGAGAGGGCTTCACGCATAAGATATTTACTGCAACATTAGTTGTAAGAGTAGAAAAAAGATCAAGCTAGAGCCTGCAGTTGGACAGGAAAGCCCCACCACTTCCTGGCTCTAATGGTACATGATGGTATAAGAGTCTAAGCTCTTCCCTGCTCTGTTTTCTGTTCAGTTTTGCCAATCCACCACGCAGAGTTCACAGACCAATTTTCCAAGTTAAAGTGATGAACCTATTTTTCACATTTAGATTTTTTGAAGGGTCATATTACCTCTCCATAAAGATCATTAGGTATTTGAGGAAGAATTAAAATAGGGGAATGGAGGGAAATTTGGTTGGGGAGAGCTACAGTGGACTTGGTAGTTATTTGAATTGAAAAGGGAGAGATGAATGATAAGTTCTGTTATGTACAGAAAGAGAGAGAACACTCCTGAGGGGAAATTGGAGAGTAATTTGAAATATTTCACAAAAGTTGCTGAAATGTCAGAGCAAAAAGTAAACCCTGACCTCTAATGAACTTAGAAACTGAAATAGCCTGAAATTTGAACCCACGTGCAAGTGAATAATTAAGCTCCTTTGGACTCTCTCTGCTCCCTGTCTGTGTATCTGTGATAGTACAAACCTCCTCCATTTTAGCAGGTTTGCAAATCTGCCTAGTCCACAAAGTACTCATCTCCAAAGAAGAAGGTATTGCACTGGGCTTTACAACCTCATCCTTTAGCCTCAGTGTGACACACCCATTTGCTAAGTGACTGAGTTCATATTTTGTAGGTCCTTCAAAGGGTAACTTTCCAGAGTATTATTTAACATGAAGGTTTTCTTTCAAACAGGATTACCAAACCAATAACAATGACCAAGCAGTGGTTGAAATCTGTATCACACGAATCACAACAGCCATCAGAGAAACAGAGTCGATTGAAAAGCACGCAAAGGCCCTTGTGGGGCTCTGGGACTCCTGCCTGGAACACAACCTGAGACCGTCCGGGAAAGACGAAGACACTCCCCACGCAAAAATCGCATCTGATATCATGAGTTGCATTTTACAGGTACGTCAGTGTTCAGCATCATGCTATCTGAGACTGGCTTGGCAGCTTAGGTGAACATGTGGTGTCTCTGAACCATGAGCCAATGCTTCTGTAGCATTCAGATACTGTAAAAAGACACCACAAACCATCAATAGCTAAGCTGAGCAGGCTGGTAATTAATAAACCGAGAAGCTTGTACTAAGCCCCTACTGTATGCAAGACACACTGAGGGGAATTCAAAGTAACACCACAGCAAGCTCTAATCTATTTGGAGAGATAAGACGTGTACATACAAAAAGCTAACAGTAAAGCACTGTGTGTCCAGATCCAAATGAGGAATATTGGAAAATTCAGAAAAGGAGACCAAAGAGGGGGTGGAGTCTGAGTTGAGGGGCAGTGAGCTTGGCATATGTGGAGAGAAGTGGCTAAGTCATTTTTAAGTGCATTTCTCTATGTACTGTGAATTTTCCATTATAATAATATTTGCCTGTTCTGACCATGTTTAAGTTCTTTCCTTTGGCATAAAGATGAATTTGGAATTTTGGCTCAGCCACGAACTAATTATGTAAAATTAAAATGTTGGACAAGTCACAGAACTTCTAAGCCACAGTTTCCTCCCTATAAAATGCAGATGAAGTGACATTGTCTGTGACAAATTTCACCAACCAGTAATGTTGATAGTTGTTTCTTTAAAAAGAATTCTGTGGTCAAATAAGTTGGGAAACACTGAATTCAGTTTTTCCCTTTTGAGCTGTCACAATGTTTCATAGCACATTAAAGGCTCTGACAAGTCCTGCAATAAAGAAAGCTGGTTAACTTTGTTTAGAACAGCATTTTGCAGCCTGATTTGACCATGTAACTTCCTTCCCCATCTCACCCCAACACAACGTTTATGAACATCCCTCAGAACTAGTGGTCTTCTGAGCATAGGTCAGGAAATTCCAGCTATGTTAGAGTGTTTAGCACTGTGTGTAGCAGCTAATATTAGCTTCCTTTCTTCTGTTTTTTCTCACAGTTGTCTGTGTTTAACTGGAGCATATTGCATTTTGTCTGCTCAGTTCCGGGACTGGTCAACTGAACAAAAGAGTCTACACACACTATCATACTGTTTTTCCTTTGTCCCCAGGGTTAGAGATGGGAGGGGAGGAAATGGGTATTTCAGCGAAATTAATGGAAGATTGATTAATGCTGTTGCATAGAACAACAAAGACCTAACACACCTTTTCTTCATTGATTATTCTTTTATTTTTATCTTGAGTATTTATTAATTTTTAAACTTTATTTTTTATACAATTTTTAAAGGTTACACTCCATTTATAGTTATTACAAAATATTGGCTCTATTCCCTGTGTTGTACAATACATCCTTGAGCCTATCTTTCACTCAATAGTTTATACATCCCACTCCCCGACCCCTATGTCGCCCCTCCTCCCCTCCACTGGCAACCACTAGTTTGTTGATTATTCTTGACTATGTTATTGACATACATCAGAAACCTAGATTATTTCACTCCAAAGTGCTACTCCACAGACATTCAGACAGAAACTCATAAATCAGCCCTATTCTCCAGCTCCCCCTGTGATTTCAAAACCACTGGTCTAGATTCCAGCAGCACTGTCCAACAGAAATACAATGCAAGCTGCAAACATGAGCCACATATGGAATTTAAAATTTTCTAATAGCCATATTAAAAAGAGGTGAAAACAGATGAAATTCATGTGATATTATATTTTCCTTAACCCAGTATATCCAAAATGTTATTATTTCAACATGTAATCAGTGTAAAAATTAATGAGATGTTTTGCTTGTTTTGTATACTAAGTCTCATAAATCCATTGTGTGTGTTAGCATGTCTTACTTTGCATTGGTCACAATTCAGGGGCTCAGTAGGTTCACTCACCTCCTGTGTTAGTACAGTTCTAGAGAGTCTGGAAGGCTTTCTGGATGGAGATCGAATTTGAAAGGGTTATGAGCAATTATCAGGAATTTTACCAGGTAGGAAAAGTGGGGTGAGAGAACATTCCAAGTAGACAAAACAGATTGTACAAAAGTCCATACTTGTGAAATGAGACCCAGATCAGAGAACTAAGCAGGCTACCCTTCCAAAATGCCCCAAAGTCTAACATAAAGGGATGTTTTATTCTGGGTAAGGCATTATGTCTCCTACTTTAAAAAGGGGATGGTGGGGAGCAAATAAAAACGTGAAACTCACTGCTGATCAATGAGAATGAGTTTGTAAGATTGTTGAGAGCAGGGCCCTGAGGGCAAGCACTGACATTTTGGGAAAGGACAGAGAAAAGGGCTAAGGGTTAGGCGTCTTGGTTGAGAGGGACAAGTGAGTCACAGAAGTGGGCGATTGCAGCCTGTAGGGCCAGTGTGGTCACAGGGCGTCCACTGTGTGCCCTCTGAGCAGGCAGAAGGTGTAATATTGGAAGATGGAAAGCCCTAAATGTAAACTTGCCTTTTTCAGAGCAAAGTGCAGGAATCTGTCCAGGCTACCCCTAGGGGTGTGGTCCCAGAAAGTCATTTCCCACGAACCAAAGGCAAGGCTGTGGTTGCAGCTTTGGAATTTAGCTTTCAATCATATTTTAAGGGGAACATTTTGGCTTGCAGTAAATATTGAAAAGAAGATTTTGTCCTACTTGTAAAATAGGTTCTTGTGGGAAACATGTAGAAATCCAGATGACTCATATTCTGTTTTGTTTTTTCAGTAAAATAAAACAGTAGGTCAACTTTAAAGTCAACCACTTAACATTTTTAGCTACACACACACAAAGATTCCCTCTCCACCCACCTTACCTCCCAAGATAAGCAATCCCAGCCTCACACTACCTGATCAAGCAAGGGCCCACCAGTTCTTCTGCCCGTATTCTTAGCCATCTTTTTTTTTTCTGGCCACTTCACTGTCATTTGAAGCTAAATATGTTCACACACACACACAAGAAAAAGCCTTTTTTTTCTTTTCCCTAAATTTCCTTTTTCAACCTACACTCAAACCTACTTCAGATGACCATTCTTATTCTACTTGTAATAATTAGTGGTTATACTGCTTTCTTTTCTTGGTCCTAACTGTATGAACTAGCCACATTTACCTCAAAATAATTTTAAAATTTTCAGAATTCACCTTCTGTACCTTCCTCAATGCAGAATCTGTACATGTATGAGGCATGCACTTGTGAGTTCTGGTTTCTTTTGTGGTGGGTGATACTATCCTGCCATCCCACCCCATGTCCTTAGACATCTGTAAAATGAAGGATGAATCAGGTGAGTTCTCAGATCACCTCCTAGTCTGAAATTCTGACTCCCATAGCAGATGCTGAGAGGTAGAAGAACAAAAGGCTTTAGAGCTTGAGGGCCTTAGAATCAGATACTTTTGGTCTCGTATCAGTGAGAGATTGGCAAGTTATTTCATCTCTCTAAGCCTCTGTTCTGCCATCTGTAAAATGGGCATAACAATACTTCCTGCTCACGAAGAACAATTTTATTATAAAAGCAATCTCCATTTGTGATCCAGCCACTATCTGGAAGTACCTATTTCAAACCACAGCTTCCTCTGACCAGGGTTCTATATGGAGTTGTCCAATGCTTATTTCTTTGCCTGTAGAAAAATCCTGAAAGAGAAGATACCCCTCTCCCCCTCCACAAAGCACATTACATTCTCAGATATATCCAAACCTGAAGAGCGTTGAAGAAAATACACATGCACCTCAAGGGGGTTGTAATTACTGACATAACAGATGGGCTAGAATGAAATTCTAGAGAACTGACAGACCAACCATCATGATGTTGAGAGCCAATGCCTAGTTTTCTCCTCAGTACAAGTTACAGTGGTTTCAGCCTCTTCTCCAAGCAACCAAATCACTTAGCAGAGCTAATGCCAAGTAAGCTCTGCCTTTTATCTCTTCCTCCACATCTTCTCACACTGTTGATGATCATTTGAAGAGGGAGATAGCCAAAGCGGGGAGGAGGGAAGAATTGAAATAGCCACCAAATTCACTGTGGGAAAATCCAAAAGTATCTGTTTTTCCTTCTTTATAGAAGGACCCCCCACTGTCCATTCACCTTGATTTCTGCTTCAGTTTTCTTATTTCCTCTTCCCCAGTTAATGCTGCATGAAGATTCAAAATCTGTCCCTGGCTGGCATGCAAAATGCCTTAGGCAATTTTGAGAGCATTTCCTTTTCAGCTCTCAGAGGCAGGACTGGTCATGTTCATCTAGAAGTTTATTCAATAGGCAATCCCAGCTCTACCATTTACTGGCAGGTGATCTTGGGCATTTCATCTTTCTGTGCCCTAATTTCCTCATCTATAAAATACAGATAAGAGTAGCTGCCTCATGAGTTTGTTGTGAGGATTAGATGGATAGACATTAAAAAATAGACAAAATATTTAAGACACAAGAAGTGCTGTATGAGGATTAGCTCTGGTTGGTATTGTCATCATTATCATCATCTGCAGGAAACTCAAATAGCATCAACACTTTGTCATTTAATTATTTATTTTAGCCATTGCTCATTGCCTGCCACCCCCTCCCCAAATAGAAGCTTAGTTTTATTCACTGATGTGGTCCCATCACCTAGAACAGTGAATGGCACATAGTAGGTGCTCAAGATAATATTTACTGAATGAATTAATTAATGGACAAATGAACACATGAGTAGCTCAGGAGACCTGACTGCCCTCTCGCTTTTGTAGTAGCCGTGCTTCACCCCAGAGTGGGCCCCAGTACCAGTTCCTCACTTAATGCTGCATAAGACAGGGGCATGAAATGGGAGGAGATTGGGACACCCCCCTACCCACCAGGTTCCTGAGACCCACTCCCTTATTGCCTGTCAGAAAATACACTGGGAAAACTTAAGTGGATGCCATTTAGATATTATATATAGCCATGCTGCTAAGAACCAAGCATTTTATATATAAATCCAAAATTTGATTATCTGATCCATGATGGGGGATGAAAAACAATAAAATAACCATTTTAATGTATGGCATTTAATATTTCTTGAGATTACTCTTTTACGGCTCTTAGTTGAATTCAAGGCCTGAGACCTAAGAGCTTTTTCGTTGCTATCACCTCAGATATCTATCTCTTTTACTTAGCTTTATTCTTTTCAATTATAAAACACTGGGAAACCTTCCCAAAGTGCATTTTCCAAAGGAAAATCTCCACCAACAGCTCAAATTGGTGCTAATCTAGTCAAGAAATATAATTCTTGGCATCTGTAGAACAAAGCCCTCTTGTTTTGCTTCTACTGCTGGATATAACTGTCCCCATGAGCAAGTCTTTATTGCTACCTTGTACTTCACTGAATTGTTCCCTGAGTACTGAGTATTGAATTGTGTGTAAGAAGATACACATGCCATCATGCTCACATCTGCATGGAGGGGCAAGATCTAGCATAAGCTCTGGCGTTAACAGTTGCTGTTAAAGTGGTTTATTTGTATGAGCAATCACAGGGGCTTTCTCTGCATGTATACCAGTAGCATTCCTGGGATCCAAATAATCATAGAGATAAAATAATTTCAGGGGCCTGAGATCTACTGCATTAGCAAATCCTTTTGCTTCACCTGAGAGCAAAGCTCAGCCATTGGAAAGAGGTCCATAGGACCCATGTTTGCCCAGCCTCACCTTGGCCTGCCAACCCCTCACTCATATGCTGTTGCTGTCAGTAGTACCCATGGCCTCTTGAAACACTAGGAACTGTCTAGATGCTGTTTAGAGATTGAGAGCCTTTGGTGGCAATTCCTTGGTATTTATATGAACTATTTGCTCTTTGCTTAATGTTTCACTTCTCATTTGAGAGATTTCCAGATGACATATGTGGGAGGAAAACAGAAAAATTGAGTGTGTTGAAGTTTTGTTTTTTAATAATGATATTATACATTTAAAATTTTTTAATAATTTTCACTTGGAACCACACTTCAAAGACTTCAATAGCTGCCCACTATTTTTCCCTAAGACATCTAGAATTGTTGTAAAAAAAAATATGACCAAATTGGTTAAGACAGCCTGTTCTTTCATTGTTGCTGGCAAGCGTTAGCTCATTCCCAAGGTTTAAAAACATTAGTTGCTGTGAATATGATTTTCACTGGTCTTTTACTACGCCTGTCTGTGTTCACAATTAGTAGGAAACACTTGAGTTGTACTTCCAATGCCACCATCATGGTTTCTCAGAAAGTTACGGGTAAATATGCTTAAAGACATTTTCCTCCAATGGAAGGCGTATACTTCTCTAGCTGCAAGTTGTTTTGGCTAAAGACAGAGAAGGTAAAGTAACTGGGGCATGATATTCTTTGTTGGAAAGCTCTGAGAAGAATTGTGTGATTGTGTTCCACTCTCAAAGCTAGAGCTTTGGCAGCCGTGACAGGGACGAAGATATGTCATGTAAAAGGTAAACTAGCAAAAATCTACACACTATGGAGAGATTGGGGCAACCCAAGAAATTGATAGGTGAGACTGAAGCGTTTGGGAAATACTCTGTTCAAATTGAGGTATAACTTAAATGTAACCTCAAGGGAGCGGGCACAGAATAAGATTATAACAGAGAAAATCGACAAATCAGTCAGCCTTCCTAAACACCACATGTCTGAAGTGCATGTCAACAAAAAGAGGATGCTCAGTATGGGGTCATTATTTTGGCACATTTACTCAGCACTGTCTCGGGGGTGAAGGGTGGGTAGAGACTTAATCTGATGGAGAGGAAAGTTCCAATCACCAGAGATGGGGATTTGGCTGTAGGGCAGGACCGTTAGGTTTCACCATGGCCTAGATGAAATAGCCCTCAAGATATTCCTTTGCTCTGATCTGCTCTTGTGCCCATGAGTGAACATTCTGGTTAGTAATCTGGCTCCTGATTTCCTAATGGTGTGAAAGGGTCTGACCTGAAAAGACTGTCACTGTGAGAGAGTAAATTGGCATACCTGATCATGCACCAGCCTTTTGGAAATCCCTCAGTGTGAGTTTCCCTCAGTGGACTCAAACAGTTCTGTAAGGCCTGGCCAAGTACACAGGAAGACTTCTAATGCTGAAGGGCGGGGAGCAGCCAGCCTCCCAGGGATGCCTGACAGCTCATCACTCCAATAATGGCCCAGTCTAATCAGGCACAGTTAAATTACCAGGAGGGGAGACACTCTAGATAAAGCCTGATCTGAGAGAAGTCTGGCTGCAGGCCCTGGTTCTGATAGTTAGATGGTGTTAGGAACTCTAAGAAGGATAAAACAGAGACCTACTGAGTGGAACTGATATATAAACACATGATTTGTCACCAAGGAATAGGGTCAGAGCTTTCATCATGGCTGACTTCATGGTGAGACATCAGCTTAGGTTGTTGAATACCTATTTTCTCTGCTCAGGAGTCAGACTGATTCTTGAATCTGAAAAATGAGTGGAACTACAGGAATGGATTATGGATTTATCAGGTCTATTTTTGTTTCTAGGGACTGGCAAGAAAAAAAGTTTAAGCACAAGAGACTTAATTGGCTCACTTAGAAAAATTTAGGGATAGAACTGGCCTCAGGCACAGCCTAATACATGGGGCTCAAATGATGCCACCCGGTTTCTCTTAACGTGTCTCAGATAGATCCATGTTGCCTTGAATCTCATACAGATTCTCTCCTCCTGAGGTCACAAAATGGCAGCTACTCTTGATCTTCCATTCTCAGCACTTTGAATACGACAGAAGAGAGAGACTCTCTTTCACAGAGCCCTTGAATGGCTCTTCCATTATAATCGGGTAACTTGCCCATCCCTGAACTTATCATTTGGAAATGTGATTCTCTGGTTGGTCAGTGTCTGAGTCATTTGACTGCCCGTGAAGCTAAGGGTGTAAATGCCTTCATTAGAAGTACCTGGGGGGTGGCCGAGGAAGTCCTATTTGCTAAGGAGTGTGTAACAACTCACCTGCCCAATCAACTAGCCCTGAAAATGGATGGCACTGGAGGCCATTGCTGGCAGTTGGTGACCCAAGCCAGAAGGTGGGAGCGAGCAGGCCCTTCCCCACCCCCTCACCTGCCCTTCGTTCTTCACACTACATTGTGTTCCCAGTCGTAACTATCACTATAGATTTGTATTTTCTTCATTAGTTATTCAGCTTGACAAACGTTTATCGAACACCTGCCATAAACCTAGAATTGTGGGAGGTATTAGAGGGGATAATCTATGGGTAGAAAAATAGAAGCACTTTTCACATGAACAATCAGAGAAAAACAACCACTTTTTATTTCTAATGTAGTCATGTAAAGTTGAACAAATTGTGCACTGTTCAACTTTTGCTTTATAGTTAGCCTAAGGGGTGGGGTTGATCGTTAGAATGGTTAATGGTAGGGAAGACATATCATTCATTTGTAAGAAAACAATTTGTATTTTCCAAATAGTATTCCCTAATTAGGTAATTGAACGCTGATGGCACTATTGTGTATGTAAGGATATTGATGTTCAGTCACAAAGTACATCAAAAAAGAGAATTATTTCAGGATCCAGAATTCCTTTAGTTTTTAGCCTTACGTTCATTCATCTTTTTCCTTCCGAGTCTCAGTTGAAACTTTAGTTTTTAACATACAGTCAGGAAGCAACTGATTCAACATTCCTTAGATTTTTTTTTCTCAAGTATAAATCTAAGTTATTCCTCTCATCATTGACTCCTGATCACACTAAAGATCAGTTCCAAACTCCTTAGCATGGTGCCAGACCTTTCATAATCAAGCCTGTTTACCTCTCCAGTCCCCTCTCTCATCTCCTACCCCAGTTTTCCCATGTGTACCCCACATCATCCATACTGAACTATTTACAGTTCCTCAGATGCACAAGTTCTCTCACCTCTCTGCTTTCACACACGCTTTTCCTTTTGTCCACTCCTTTCCTAGCTATCTCCCAGCCATTTCCTCTTCATCCACCAGGTCTCAGCGAAGACATCACCTCCTCCAGGAAGTCTTCCTTGACACCCCCTTCAGACTGGATTAAGCGCTCCTTTTTTGCTCCCTTATCCCCCTGCACATTCCTTATTATGGCCCTCATTAGCCTATGCTATTAAGCGCCTGTTTGCCTCGAAGTCTCCCTAACAAGAACAAGAGTTCCCAGAGTTCCCAAATACAAGGAAAATAAGGTGGGCCCTGTGTTTTCACAGCTGCACTCTGAGAGCTTAGCTCAATAAATATTTTTCGGATGAATGAATAAATGAATAAAGAATGAACCACTTATTATTTGTTGATTTCTTATATTTCCTCAGAATTACAACCGGCCCCCTGTGATGGCATTAGCCATCCCCATTGCAGTGAAATTCCTCCACAGAGGCAACAAGGAACTGTGCAGAAATATGTCCAACTACCTGTCCCTGGCTGCAATTACCAAGGCAGACCTCCTGGCCGATCACACAGAGGTTATAGTAAAGAGCATACTCCAAGGTATGGTGCAAAGGCTGAGCTTGGGGATGTGTTTTAACAATCATTTTAAAGTATTTTCATGAAGCAGTTATGGTTTGTGGAAAGTATGACTTTGAGTATTGAGAGGTACGTTAGATTCTCTGCTTTGCCACTAGGTGGCTGGGGAACATGGGTAAGGTTACTTGAGCTGACTGAGTTGGGGTCTCTTCACCAGGCAGATGAATTCTTTGGACTCATTAGATGAGTCGCACGCTTCCTTTCAACTCTTTGTGCCTCATTTGGAGAACTGTGTTTTCTGTGCTTCTGGTAATCTTGTCCAACTACCAACTGTGCAGAACCTGTCTGTACTAAGTGGAATGTGTCCCACTGCTGTCAGTGGCAGATGGAAAAGCTCTTCATCCTTTGTTTTCCCAAAGCACAAAATGCTAGATAAAATACACCAGAGAATGTGTAAAGACCTCTTAAATGTGAACACGATTTGGGACTGATTTATAATTGTGTTAAATACTACCATAAAGTATCAAATCAGGACATCTCTGTTAATGCTTTCATATTTGTATGAAAGAGATCAAGTTAGTGCAGTCAGAATATTCTGTTTTCTTGTATTGTTTTCCTTTGGTTTTAGATCTATCAGAAACTTTTTTTTTTTTTTTTTAGTTTGGGATCAAAGAACAATATATGGTATTATTTGATAGGTACCCAAATATCCCCAGCCCTCATTAGTATAAATGTCTGAGGTCCATGAGTATCTTGGCCCACATTTGACTGCCACAGGCCCACATGCTCAAATGGAGCATTAGCCCTCTGGAAAGTGCTCCAAGTATTTCTGAAAGGCCCCAGTATTCTCTTCTTGGCACAGCATATGTGGTGATGCCCATCTCTACCACCCTCAGCCCAGCAAACTCTGTGGATTGCTACCATGGAGGCCCCAGGAATGGACTTGCCCCACACTGTCCTGCCCGGGATGGCAGCCTCTGTCCCTTTGTGCTGTTACCCCTGAAGTTTCAGAAGCCACCAGTCCTCAGTCCACTGTGGTAGGATGGGGAAGGATGCAGGATGGGGAAGAGAACCTGTCTTTACCCTTAGTGTTAGACTTTGGTAGAGAGCCAGAGAAAGGTTGCTTGGCTCCCAGTGTCAAAGTATGGTACTGAGTTCGCAGTAGAATATGTTGTTCCATTTTATCTGAAACTCTCTCTTTCTTCCCTGGGCTCAGCTATCCGCCGAAGAGTCAGGCTAGTAACAAATTAGTCCACCAGTTCTCAAAATTCCTGCAGCCCACCAAGGACCAAGATTTTGTTCACCATACCAGACATTCCCAAGAAGAGTTCTTAGTGTCCGCCCCCAACGCTGGACATCTGACAGGCCACCCCAGTGGTCTGCCAGATGCCCAGTTTGTCTGAACCCCAACCATGACAGTGGAAGTTTATCACTCTACATGTGCTCCCTTCTGAAGACTTGTCATTGATATTACTAGTACATATTATTCATTTCTCATTTTCTTTGGCTACAGGACTGAATTGCTAATTTCTCTTTATGCATGATCCTAAATTTGCTTAAAAGTCCAGGAAAGCAATTATGCATTTTTCACCACCTTGACTACATATTTTGTACAGATTTTATAGAAATTACAAACACACACGCCACACATTTTAAAACCATGATAGTTAGACTTGCAAGTAACTGATTTATGAGGGGAGAAAATGGAATTGTCTCTTTGCACCTGCCAAGAACTTAACTCATGTATTTGTTTTGTTTTGTTTTGTTTTTCTGAAATGCACTTTCAATGACAAAGAAATCTTTTGAAACGCAAAATACACTTTCTGAATTAACTGCAAGTATTTAAAATAAACAAATGATTTCGTTTATTTGATCTGGCACTATGAAAATCATCATAAAATAAATGAAAATTTAACCTATAAAAGGTTGGGACTAAATATTTCAGGGTTAGATTTTTAGGACTGATGTGTCTGTAAAACTCTGCAGTCACTCACATAAGCCTATCAGACTCTGAGTTGCGAAACAGAAGGGATCTTGGTGTCTCTGAGTAGTAAGTTTCCTGCTCTGCAAATCTTTGTCATATATCCCCTGCAAAACAGCCTTAGGAGGCATCATTGGGATTTCTTTTTTCTTTACATATAGTTTTCTCCCCTTTAGATTTTCCTCCTTGATTTATATTATCCTAATCCTTATTCTCCCATTTTTCTACTTCTGCAGAAAATGCTAAAGTGTTAGAGTTATTTGCTTTGACCTGTTTTTATAAGACTAGAATTGTAAAATTGCAGAATCTTAGGTTGATTCAGCTCAGTTACCCGGGCAGTGCTTGAATCCCCACAAAATTATCATCCATTCAATGATAACAATAATAATTATAATAACAGTAATAACTACAATGGCTAGAATTTATTTCATGTTCTCTTTATGCCAAATGCTATGCTAAGCATTTTATACTGGTTAAATCATTTAATCCCCACAAGAATTCCATAACAGAAGTCCTATCATTGTCACATTTTACCAATTAGTTATATCTTAAGTAACAGAAGCCCAGGTATAAATAGCTTGATGATGATGAAGAAGAGGAAGAGAAGAAGGAGGAGGGGGAACTCCTTACTGGCACACATGACTAAAAAATGCATGAATGTATCAGACTTCCCATATGGATTGATTCAGGACTCAAATGTGGTCCCAAAAAGTCATTACTTGGTTCTGCTTCCTGTGGATTGGTTTCACTTTCATGTTTCATGTAATGGGCCTCTCTCATCATGAGAGCTCACATGAGCTCACATCATCATGAATACCAGTTAAGAAAAAGAAACTCCATATCCAGTCTTATTGTCCTGTTTGACCACATGCCCATTTCTGAACCAATCCATCATTGTTGCCAGGGGATACAGTACTTCAACTGGCCGGACTAGGGTCATGAGCCACCCTCAGAGCAGGAGTTGATAGTAAACTCAGCAGAACCACATGGATGAGGAGTAGATAACCCGAAAATCCAGGACTGTAGCCAACAGTGTTGTAAATTAATACTGGGTACCAAAAAGTAGCCTTATGTAAATATTTACTTTTATCCCTTTATACTTCTTAAGAGATTCAGTTCATTTCTTTGGCATGCCAGGATCTCACTGATAATGATCCTCCATTTCAGTATATCTCCAGTTCTTCCAAGGTTCTTGTCATCCGTAAATTTTATGAACAGAACCACTCTATCTTCATTTTAAAACAGTAATGAAAAGGTAGACCCAATGGGGCCAGGCAAGCCTTGTGGTGTACCAGTGGCAACTAATCCCTTACCCTTGGTTGGTGTTATTCCATTGATCATATTTTTTCAATTGTGTTATATACATGTCTATCCCTAATTCCAAACCAAATGCGTCCTTTAAGCTTAAATCAATCATGAGAGACTGTCAAATGGGGTTAAGTATTTATCCCTGAAGGCTAGTTCCAAGCCCATGTTTTACTACTTCCCATTATTAATGATTGTATATTAGTAATACTATTTACTTTTACATTAAATGTAAATATGAATTCATTTATTCAAATTGCTTAGACTCCATTTGTCTGTTTTGTGTTCTTTGAATTCTCCCAGTGAGAAGGAAATTCTGAAAGTCCTTCTTTTTGGAGAAAGGATTAAACGCATGAGCAGAATGTTGCCTTGATTTGTATTAATACTTGAGCCCTAAGGAGATAGAGAACCTGAATGTCCCTATATCTAATAAGACAATTCTGTCAGTATTAAATCAACCCACACACACACACAAAAAAGCCTGTCACATTTAGTATTATATGCAAATTAGAACAAATATGCAAGGAGTAATTACAGTCTTATCTAAACTTTTTCATATAATTAAAAAAAGATAGGGTGGGTGGGAGGGAGATGCAAGAGGGAGGAGATATGGGGGTATATATATATGTATAACTGATTCACTTTGTTATAAAGCAGAAACTAGCACACCATTGTAAAGCAATTATACTACAATAAAGATGTAAAAAAAAAGCATTATGGGAATTTATGGGCACAGATTTTTGTATAACAATATTAATGAAACTACAAAACAGAACCTAAAATACTGCTTTAATGAGTACGTGCACAATATCTTGAAGGTGAATCACAGTACAGTTTCCCTTTTATTCTGCTTGCTTGGTAGTTTACACATGTTATTATATATGCCTGCCTGTACTTAGTTGTGCTGACAATAAATTAATGTGGTAATTAAAAAAAAAAAGAAGTACATTCTCCAGCTAATTCTATAAGGCTGGTATAGCCATGATATCAATACCAAAGGACAATATAAGAAAGGAAAATATAGACCCATCCTAATTATAAACAGAGATGCACAAATAACAAAAATTTTAGCAAAGTGATTCTAGCAATGCATAAAGAATATGATAGTTAACATTCATTGAGTTCTTGCTCTGTACCAGGTACTAGTCTTTTAACTCATATAATTCTCCTAATAGCTTATGAGGGAGGAACTATTGTTATCCTCATTTTTTTTTTTTTTTTTTTTTTTTGGTGGTACGCGGGCCTCTCACTGTTGTGGCCTCTCCCGTCGCGGAGCACAGGCTCCGGACGCACAGGCTCAGCGGCCATGGCCCACGGGCCTAGCTGCTCTGCAACATGTGGGATCCTCCCGGACCGGGGCACGAACCCATGTCCCCTGCATCGACAGGCGGACTCTCAACCACTGCGCCACCAGGGAAGCCCTGTTATCCTCATTTTATAAAAGTTATCCCAGGAATTCAAGGATGACAATATTCAAGATGTAATTCTCCACAGTCAAAGACTAAAAGGGAAAAAAGTCATTTGATCAGTAAAAGCATCTCATAAAATTCAGTATCCATTATTGAAAAAAATAAAGAATGCAACCTAGGAATTTTGGAGAACTTCCTGAAACATTAAGAGGATATAATATATATATGTATATAATTAAGATAGATATATATATATATCTTTTCCTTTTGTAAAATTCAGTCTGTTCATGATTTAAAAAAACAAAACAAAACCTCTCAGCAAACTAGCAATAGAAGGGAACATCCTTAATCTAATAAAGGATATCTGCAAAAACTTACATCTAAAATCATACTTAATGAGGAAATGTTGAGTGCTTTCCCATTGAATTAAAAAGATAAGACAAGGATGTCCCTTGGGTAATTAATTTGTTTTCTGCTTAAATCATATCAGGGCAATTTAATATTTTGTAACATCAGAACCTTTTCAGGGTGGGAGATCTGTTTTTCAGTGGTTCTGAGTAATTCTTCAAACTTGTTCTTTGCTATGTGAAGATGCTTTGTTAAACCTGTCCAGTACTGGAATATAAAAGCACAACCAATGCTTAGTGCAGCATGAGTTAGCATATCTTTCATCTAGGAAGTTGACAATATTATTGGTGATCCCTAAAATGAGGGTATCACCAACTGTAAGGGATTATTTGAGAGCCTATAGGGAAACCCTTTCCAAATTTTTATTTGGAACTCTGATGCAATGCACACCACTACTATCAAAACTAAAAACAGTGACATCCTTTCATCTGCATTTCTGAATCAGTGGTCATAATAAGGAAATATTCCTCTCTGTCAATATACCTTTTACACGGTCCTCTGGCACAAATCACAAGATGACCTCAAATGATTTGAAACTTAAGTAGAAAGTCTTTGGAAAGAAATGTAATCTTGTCTCAGCAAGAGTCCAGATTCCTTTCTGACTTCCTGGCAATGGCCTAGAAAAGACTGTCTAGTTAATTATGATAAATTCACCTCATTTCTTTCTCAATGTGAGACAAAGTTCAAACCACTGATTGGTGAGCTGTCTCAGAGAAATGGAGATAGAAAATTGACCTCCCATTTATTGTGGCAGTGATAATATATACCAAATAGTGTGGGTGTGAGGCTTAAATAGATAAAGCAGCTATACTTTGCACAGTGCCGGGCCCACAGTTCATCAGCGGTTACCATGATTCTTCTTTTTATCACATCATCATAATCATAATCATCATCATCGTTATTGTCATCACTGAGTGTCTGCCATATACCAAGCCCATATTAAAATATTAAAGGCAGAATCACATCCATTTGTATAGTTTTGTAATCTCTGGGAAGATACTTAGGCATTAAAAATTCATGATACAGTTATTCTTCAAGGAAGAGGTTTTAAGTTCACCATATTACAGGTTGTTGAGAAAGAATTTATTAATCAAATATTCTAGAAAACAGACTACCAAAGTAATCTCATTAAGAATATTCAACCTGAATATTAATAGATATAGGGAAATATTAAATATAATGTTATAAAAGTCAATACAAATGTGGAACAAGAAATAGAGACACATCTTAAATCAGAAAAGAATCTCTTCTGAATCGTTAACCAAGTCTTGGATCTGATGCACGCCAGAGTTTGCACCTTCCTGACTTCACCAGCAGATGTTGCTGTGAAGTAGAATAAGGCCTGCACAGTTACAAGCATCCATGGGCCAAACTCTGAGAATAACTTACCCACAATGGAAAGGAATCTTTATTTGTTTGTATTTTTGTTTGTTTGCTTATTTTTTATTTAATCCACTGGGAACAACTTGAAAAACATTTTTATGATAACTATTTCATTTCAAAAATTATTTTAGGGTTTATAAAGCATTTTTAGATACATTATCTCTTGTTATATCATTTTCATAATACCCCTTCAACAAGGTAGGTTAAGTCCTGTTATCCCCAGTTTCTTGGCTAATTTGAGATTCATAAAGATTAGTTAGCAGGCCTGACATTTTATAGTTAGTGGGTAATGGTGCTAGGATTTGAATGTTGTGTTTCTGACCCCAAGCCCAGCAAGCTTTCCTCTATACTCCAGATATATAAAACCGAATGCAAGGGTCAGCAATCTGAGTTTTCAAGTTCACTGAATCCAGGAATATATAAGTGAACACATACAATTACTTTGACCAAGATTTTTAACTTTTTGAGTGCCCTTCCTTCTTTCCTTCCTTCCTTCCTGTCTTTTTATTTTTGGCTGCGTTGGGTCTTCATTGCTGCACGTGGGCTTTCTCTAGTTGCGTCAAGTGGGGGCTACTCTTTGTTGCGGTGCGCGGGCTTCTCATTGCAGTGGCTTCTCTTGTTGCGGAGCATGGGCTCTAGGTGCGCGGGCTTCAGTAGTTGTGGCGCCCGGGCTTCAGAAGTTGTGGCGCATGGGCTTAGTTGCTTCGCGGCATGTGGGATCTTCCCGGACCAGGGCTCGAACCCATGTCCCCTGAATTGACAGGTGGATTCTTAACCACTGCACCACCAGGGAAGTCTTTGAGTGCTATTTCTTAGTGGCTAAAATACAGTTCTGGAAACATTTGGCCTTAGTAACTAAGCTTCTCAAAGAAGAGCTTTCTAACATAAAATTTAAGAAGAGATGAAATAACAATCAATTATAGTTTCTTCTTTGTTTGCAAATCTATTTATTAAAGTGAAGTTAGTTGAGTAATTGCAAATACCTAGCTCTAAAATTCTATAATATATACTTAATAGTCAACTGTTCTGGATATACTTTAAAGGAATTAATACTTAATTAAAAGCCAACTCACATTTCAATAGACAAGGAAAATACATCAGCTCTATCTTGTTCAGATACTGTCTCTGCAAAAAAGTTGCTCTACTTACATACATATGTAGGTACTAGAGTGACAGAGTGACAAAGTGTCACAGTTTGCCTAGGACTGAAGGATTTCCTGGAACCGGGGACTTTCAGTACTAAAGCTGGGTTGGTCCTAGGCAAACCAGGACAGTTTGTCACTCTAGCACACATACATAATATTTTATATTTTGTACATGTAATGTATTATATATTAGCTACACATGTATTTTTTCCTCTGAATAACTTGAGCCATCTTGCACAATTCTTTTACTGTGCTATAATATGATGATGCCCTCAGTAACCATCCTGGTGAGTGAAACTCTTTGCCAATGTGCTACACTAAGCTAGCATGCTGATATTTCTCTTTAGATTATTTTATCACTATTTTACACATTTCTTACTTCCTCCTTTTGCTGACACTGTGTATTCTAAAACTCATTAAATGCTATTAGTGTAAAGAAAAGAGTCAGATAGCCAGCTTCCTGAGACTGTAAACTGTATTTTGTACATATAGTCTGAGTATTTTGAGGGAATAAAGTGCTTGGTCTTTTTTATTAAAAAGAAAAATTGCTCTACTGGATCAGGATTAGATTAAGTGGTCAACCAATAGTGGATTGAAGAAGATAAAGATGTATTTTTTGTTGTTGTTGTTGTGTAAAAGAAGCGCAGGGACAGGCAGCCTAGGGCTGGCAAAACAGCTTCATAATATTAAAGGCCCAAGCTTATTCTATATTGTTATGCTAAATCTCTTGATCTAAGATGGTTGCTGAAATTCCAGTCGTGATTACCATATTCCCATCAGTCAGAAGGGGGAAGGGAAAGGGAATCACATTCCTTATTTCACCATCAGCCAGAACATAGTCATTTGGCCACATCTAGCTGCAATTGATGCTGGAAAATAGAGACTTTACTCCGAGTGGCCATACATACCATTAAAACCAGAATTCTGTTACTTAGGAAAAGAGGGAAAATAGATATCAGGGAACAATTAGAAGTCCCTAGAACACTTATCCAGATTTACTGCTGTAGCAGATGTAATTTCTACTTTAGTAACTCAAGGGTTACTTTCTTTTTTTCAATTTGTTTCTTCTCTGCCTTCAACATGTAATTCCTGTTAAAAATTAAATGTTCCCTTACATTTAACTCTATCAGCATATGAATTTGCATATCTCTTGGCCAGCATCATCTTGGGTCTCTTGAACAGATGTAATTCATGCTGAAATGTGAAAAGGAATTGAAAGCATGCCTAACTCTCTGCTGAAGGTTAGGTCAAGTATTTCCTCCTTCAGCTCAGCATTCAGAGTCATAGACAGTGGCTAAACAGGGACTTGCATATGGCCACTGTGCCTGCAACCTTGAATTATGTAATCTCCAAGTGTCTGAGACTGACCTGTGACCTCAAAACTGGGAAGGATTTTCTTTGAGACACTTCACCCTGGCTTTGTGGGTCTCACGAGTAGGGTGAAGCTGTATTGATACCATGAGTATATCTTCAAAGATTCCTAGATTTATAGAATTTCACTGGACACTAAGAGTTTAACCCCCTCCTTTTACTGAGAAGTTCCAGAGGAGTTAAGTAACTTGTCTAAGGACCAGGCTAGTTAGTTACAAAATGTGGTTTGATAATTACTCCTGGCTCCCTTCTCCAAACCTCATGAACAGGAGATGACCTGTTGTTCAGGTCCTACCTTTAGGCGGACACATCATCACTGTGGTTCTACCACATTTCCTACTGATGTTCAGACGTGGCTTTGTGGTTCTTCTGTCAGCCCTTGCTTGCGTAGCCTCTACAGGAGGAGAACATTAGTGTGGTAGAGAGTTATCTCCCCATCTGCAGGATGAAGGGACTTGACTGTCCCCTCCTTTATGCATAAGAGAATGGGATGTGTATTAAGGGCAGAAGTCACTGTTTCTTTTCCAGATTTTTAGATCTCCCCAGTAACAGTCCTAAACCATCTCTTGCAGGTATCATGTGAATCTGAGGAACTCTGAATATAATTCATATTTTTTTCCCCTGTATACATGGGACAGAAAGTTGTATATGCTCATAGCATCATCAAATTGGAAGGAATCATTATTTCTTCAATTCCTTGATTTCTCAGTTGAGAAAACTAAAACCCAGAGAGATGAATTGACTTAGCCAAGATCATATTTCTTGCCTATGATTTATAGGAAGCCAATGCTTAAAACAACTCTATAGTTTGTTTCTAACAATAGTAACTATTACTATTTACATAATAGATTAGTATCTGAAGACTAATTGCCTGCTTTAGATTAAAAAAAGTGTGGATTTGCTCCCAAACATTTTAAATTTATAATTAGATGACATGGACTAGTTTTATAAAATATTTTATTTACAGTAGAGATTTACAAAAATAGTCTCAATAAAATTAATACAAAACCATTTTACAATATAACTTATATAACTATCTCCTCAAAAAAGTGACATTTGATTATAACACACACTACATTTGTATTTGTTAAGTCACATGGTAGTATAAATATGTTCTATCATCATTTTTTCATAATAAGGTATGTACCAATAACAATGAACAGTGGACAACAAATGTTATTTTATTATTCTTCCAATGTAAAATTCATCTCTGGCCAAAACAAAATTAGCCAAAGAAAAGTAAAACAATTGTCCTTCTGTTCAACCATACAGTCTTTTTTCATTATTTGTGAGTTTATCTGACAAAGACACAGCATTAATCTGAAAGCACATGGCGTAAAGTCTAGTAACAATATCCCCAAAAGCCTTCTCCAATGTCTCCCCTTCGACTATTTATTCAGTATTTTGCCAAGATAAATAAAGATTGATCTCACCTCTCTCCTTCATTAGTCTCAAGTGTTCTTAATAATGCATTCAGGTTTTTAGACCTTCTCAAGTGGCATATGCTTAAAATGTGAGTTTCTTTCTTTGGCTTTAAGTAGAGTTTCACCACACTTAAGAAACGTACTGCGCTCCTCCGTGGGGCTGAATCTCTGTGACTGCCCACCCAACCACATTGCCCCGGATGTGACAGGACTCTGCTCCTCCGGCCTTTCTTATGTCTTCCTTGCTGAGAACACGATCCCAGATGTTGAAGCCCGTGAGTCTGCCAGAAAAGGCTAATGTCTCATCAAAGCCACCACCCACACAGCAGCCGTTCTTTTCTTGGCCAACCTGCAGGATTCCTCCCTCGGGAACAACGTGACCCGTGGCCATGTCTACAGTGGCGGCCACCAGGTCACCATTTACCCACAAGGCCACATGCCCTTTCTCTGAATTCCAGGTGCTGCACAGATGGGTCCACGTTGCCAGGGAAATCACAGTATCGGTGACCAGTCTGTTTTCCTCTCCACCCACCACAAGCACAATGGACTGATAGCTGAGGTACAGCTGGATCTCATATGGATTCCTCTTTGTGCCATAGGAAAACAGGACAGTTTTGTTTAACACATCTGTGGCTTTGACCCAAATGCAGGCACTGAAAGCCTCAAGTTTCATTGGTGTTGCTGGATGCACACTTGCAAAAATCTTCTTGGAACGCATGGGGAATAAAATCGCTGTTTCACAACCTAGAGTAGCAAGGAAGTAAGAATATGAAAGAAAATACAAATTCATTCCGAAATGATTCTGGCAGTTAGGTATTTTAGGATGGGCCTTTTAATGACTACAGTTAAAAACTATATGCAGCAATATGTTATGACTTGAGGGGCCCAAGTATAATCTCTATAGAGGAAAGAAAACAGGAATAAGGAAAATCAACTGTCTCATTCAGAAGCATGTAAAAGAAGGCACACAGAGAAATGGTAAAATTGGGTTTGAACTTGGGCACTCTGGCTGCAGGAGCCACACCCCTTAACCAGCACACTGCATTGCCTCTTAGTGGTAGAAGAACCCCTGGATTTGGCTAAAAGAGCTGGAATTCAGTTTGTTTTACTACTAGTAAGCTGTGTTGCTTTCGATGAGCCCCACAATCTCTCCAGGCTTTATAGTTATCTGTCAAAGGCTCTTCCATTCTCCTTGTAATATTCTGCAAGTCTGTAAAGAACAAGCATGTAGCAGTCGAGAAGAGCTCTGTGGACCAAAGATATGCTTAAAAATTCTTACTGTTTCCACAAGCTTATAAATGCTATGTAAGCCGTAACAGAAAACCTTTAAGGAAGAGTGAATTCTTCCAAGGGGTCGGATTGAGTGTATATTTCTGCTAATACGCACTTAGAAGGAGACTTTCAAACTTGGGGGTTGGGAGCTCAGTAAATTCCCACCTCTGTCCATCTCCAGGTCACATGGCCAGTCAGGGAGCTGCAGATGCTGAAGTGAAGACCTTTTAGGTGTCTCTAGGAAATAATGTGCTAAAACCTTTAACAAGTGAGCTCTGCCTTGTGCTAACCTCATATATGTATAAGAGACCATATAAAGAAAGAATTTTTTAAAATCTAAATTAGGGTTAGGTATTCAGTTTATAACAACCTAAAGAAAATTTACCATAAGATAGCTTTAAAAAGCAAACTCTCAGAGCTTTTAAAGACTAACTGGTGAATAGACAGAACTTACAGGAACCAAATATCCATGCAAAGTGTGGTAAACTAAGCTAACTGCCTACAAGTGGCTGAGGGCTAGGCTCCATCCTGAAAAAATTAAGCAGCTGGACCTTATCCTTTAGAAATAGAGAAGATAATGAGGTTCAGAAAATCCTAGAAAAATAACTATCATACTAAAGCACAAAATTGGTCCTGTCATACTTTGGTATTAACTTTTTCACTGAATAATTTGAATTTCTGAAGTGTTTTTTTTTTTTTTTTTTTTTTGGTACGCGGGCCTCTCACTGTTGTGGCCTCTCCCGTTGCGGAGCACAGGCTCTGGACACGCAGGCTC
>NC_041214.2:52053017-52077549 GCF_002837175.3 Physeter macrocephalus | reverse complement strand
GCACGAACCCATGTCCCCTGCATCGGCAGGCGGACTCTCAACCACTGCGCCACCAGGGAAGCCCTTCTGAAGATTTTTTAAAATTAATTTTTAATGAGGTGTTGATTTTTTTTTCAAATGAAATTGGTAGGTACATGCTTTTCTAGCTATGTTATTTAAATCAATCAAAGATCATGGAACAAAAGATCACCATAGGCATGGGCATTTGACATATTCTCTGTAATGTTTCAGTAGTGTTCAGAGAGGGTGCCAACTACAATCTCATGAACTGATTTCCTGTTTAAATAAGCCCAGGCAGTTAGGATTGCATTCCAAAGCCTTCCTTGATTGCTTCTCAGAGACCCAGCTTCCCCTGTCGGCTGCACTGGTTATGTGAGTTCATGGAGTAGAACTGCATGCTGGCAAGTTTTTTTGTGGCTTCTTTTGGGGGCCAGTGATTGAGGCTCTTGATATGTCTTTAAAATGTCAGAAACTCTCTCATGAAATGGCTTTTAACTAATAGGTTTTTCTGATTACATTATCAAAGACCAAACAGAATTAAAACCAGGTTCTTAAGAGGCTGACAACAGAATGATTAGGAATCCCTTAGGAGCCAAGCTGGCAGGAAACCAAGAGAGGAGAAATCAAAGCATGTGGGTAAAAGTATTAGTAGAGGATGTATTATAATAAGAAATTAACATTTTTGAATTCAGAAATACATCCCTCTTCTGCTGTAACTAGTATGCAGAGGTGGAAGTGAAACAGCGTAATTCTTCAGTTTTCCTGGTATGTGATATGTACAATGATTTTACATGGTTTGCAAAAGACAAGAAATTTCATCCATTAAAACAGCTAAAGAATTATAATTTGTCTTCTTGTCACTTACATTGAGGATCTATTATATATTTGATTTTATGATTTTCCCCCCCTCTGAAGCCCTACTTAATATTTTTTAAAATATGTTCTGTAGTGATAGACAGTTCTCAGTTATTTAGGAAAGACTCATATTCTGATATGGTTTCTGCAATTTTAAATGAAACATGCTCTCACACATGCATGGATTCTTCTCCTACCCCATCCAATAAGAATTGCTTTATTGGACATAAAGAAAGGATGGTGCTTTTTGTAATTGTTTTCTGTTCATAAGATGCTCAGGAAAAGTGTAAGTCATATTTTCTGACATAGGACACAGATTTTCTAATGTAACCCACAATTGTTACATCACCATTTCTTAGAAATTTTGACTTACAAAGGAGTGTTACTTGGCTCCAAATCTACTCTTTATTTCCTTGAACCATCTTTAAAATGTATTATTTCGGGCCCACATGTGTTTGAAAAATCACTTATTATTACATGGGACTTGGACAGGTTGCATCTGGTTTGAACTGCCTCTCTCCTGTTTCACCCTGATCCTCCACATCCCTGGGGTGCCACCTGGATACCAGTTGGCTCCTACATCTTACTGTCTCTCTTTGAATCCCTCAGCCTCTGGTTTATTCCAAACCTCACACCCTGGACCTCACTCTGGCGCTCATTTCACAGACCCGAGGGCTGGGGGTACCCCTTGGGAGATCAGATTCAGCCTCAAGTCTTTTGTTTGGAACTGGCAGGGAGGAGGGGCCAGCCCAGGAATTGGAAAACGTTCCTAAAAATTAGGCTGGGCCCTGAAATAGCGCGGGGAACCAGAGCTCCCCTAAAGAGAGAAGCCGGCTAAAATTAGATGAAGTGGAAATCCCTAAAGGAGGGAAGCTGACACCGAGAGAGGTCACGGTTATAACCGGCCAATAGAGCTCCTGTAACGCCTGGTCGGATCGGGTGTCAGTCTGGGGCCCCTTGACGTCTATTTCAAGACTGTGATGATTATACGTGCACATCTATTCTCTGGGTTCCTCGGGACTGGAGACTACTTTTGAAAACAGTTTTCCCGCCTTGTATGGTGTGTCCGAGCTCTGTGACCAGGCATGGAGAAACAGAAGGGGGTGTGTGTGTGTGTGTGTGTGTTTCCTCCCACTAAAGCCTCCCGGAGAGGGTTGGCTGACTCGGCTTCCCGCAACTCGCGCTCCGAGAACGAAGCCGCGTGGGGGTCCCCACCCGGCCCAGCGTCCTCACCTGCTGGCAGCCAGCGTCCTGCCGCCCAGCCCTGCACAGCGCGGAGGTCGGCCTGCATCTGCCGCAGCTCCTCGAGCACTGCGCCAAGGGCCCGCCCCGCCTCCTCCTGCGGCTGCAGCGCCCCGGCTTCCTCCAGGCGCGCCAGCCTGCGGCTCGCGTCGCGGCTCGTCTGCAGCAGCTCGTCCAGCGCCCGGGCCAGCCTGGCCTCGGCGGGGGCCACCGGCGCGCACGGCCTCGCCAGGCTGCCCGCCAGCCGGCCCAGCTCGGCCCGCAGCTTCTGCAGCTCACCCCGGAGGACGTCGTCGGTGGCCTGCAGCAGCATGCCCTCCCGCATCTGCGAGTTCTCCAGCATGATGAAGAGCTTGTCCCACTCGGAGTTCTCCCGACTGCAGTCGCACGGCGTAGCTAGAGCACGGGACACACACGCGTTACCGACCCGCCCAGGCCCTCCTCGGGCGCGCCTTGTAAAATGCCGACCTCCCTTGGTGGTCCCAAGTACTCATCCCCAGTACCCCCCTTTCCTTTCAAGATACCTGCAAAAAAACAGCATGTAAATATCTCGAGTATGACAGAAACCATGCAAGTTTATATGAAGTTGAACTCAATGAAATTGCTGTTCATGGAGCTCAAAACGAGAATATCGGCGATTTCATACAGTTCGACCCATTATGTATCTCTGAGAGAAGTTACTTTTTGAAACCTCTCCCTTTCCTAACGTGCTTTTCTCTTTCGCAAAACAAACTAATTTTTTTGTTTATTTCATTGGCTACAAAATATATGTATAATACTTAGACCCAAAGAGGCGGATATGTAATTAGGGTTAGGAGAGAAACAGTTAAAATGAACTTACGGTCCTCAGTGGGATGGAGTCCATTGTCTATTTCATTGTCCAGATTCACATACATGAGCTCGTATTCGTCCGAGTTGTCGGCCGACACTGCAGACCAGAGAGCACAAAACAGAATCACAGGGAGATGCATTGCTGAAGAGACAAAGTTCTTCCCACAGACGGCGGGAGGGGACGAGACAAGAGGCTCTCAAGTGAGTGGAGAAGGAGCGGAGGAGAGTGAGAGGCAGGAGCTGAGAGCCCTTAATAAATGCTGGGGAAAGTCTGAATGGGGATGAATGAGTAATGCCAGTGGCACTGCGTTCACGGGAGTTCCCCTGAATTGGGGTGGGGGGAGGGGTGGGGGGCAGGGCGAAGGAGACGTGGGGAGTTGCACAATAGTAAACCACAAAGGTTTACGCTGCATTCAGATTAATTGGAAGAGGGTCAGAGGGGAAAGAGGTGGGGAGACTGGGCTAGGACTGTCTCCCCCTGGGGATTAGCTGTTGTAACTTGAATTGGTAGCACTGAAGGATGAGAGGGAGGGGAGGGGTATTAGGGGGAGAAATAATTCAGCAGGCATAGAGGTGTGAAAGCAAGAGCATCATTTCAGCATTTTGTGTGCACTCGCATTGTTTCACAACCTTTATGTATAGAAAACTTTTTTTCACTTTTCTTTGTACACAGTTTTACAGGTCTAAACTGTGAAAGTTACTCTGATTTCAAGATAAAGCAACACAGTAAAAATTTTTATGGCTCTAGAAGCCAAATCCATTCCGAGTTATTCTACCTTTAATCCTTCTGGGGTTGCAACTATACTTTTATAAATGGACTTTCTAATGACAAACACAGCAAAACTGGTAAACCTAAAATGAGAAGGAGCTGGGGAAAAGGAATTAACTGATTTTAGGTATGTTTCTTTTCATAACCTGAAATTATGTGGATATATTATTTCACTAGGCTTAGAGTCAAAGATCATGTTTCTAAAGTAAATTTAGGGATTCCTGCTTCTGCCAATATATGGAGATCTATATAAGCTGAAAACTCTGGTGAAAAAAAAAAACCTAGGGGCTTCCCTGGTGGCGCAGTGGTTGCGCGTCCGCCTGCCGATGCAGGGGAGCTGGGTTCGCGCCCCGGTCTGGGAGGATCCCACATGCCGCGGAGCGGCTGGGCCCGTGAGCCATGGCCGCCGGGCCTGCGCGTCCGGAGCCTGTGCTCCGAGGCGGGAGAGGCCACAACAGTGAGAAAAAAAAAAAAAAAAAAAAAAAAACCTAGAAATGTGTTTACATTAGAATAATAATAAAAACTTTAAATGTACAAATAAGCTTCCAGTAAAGTAAGGGAAATATCCAGAGGCCAAAGAGAGGGAACCAAAAACAGACCAGTAAGCCCAAGAGCTGATGCTAGGCCCCCTCCCCCCAGGGGAGGTGAAGGGGTGGACATGTTATCCGTTCTGTGATAACCAAGTGTTAATGGCCATATGGGAACAAGGCTTAGGCCAGGGTGAGGAGTTACCTATTGGATTTCAGTTGGTCTCTGCCCTAGCACAAGAAAGTGAGAAGTAAGCATAGCTCTCTTTGACTCAACTCTACAGGGTCTCTAAGAGTTTGTGACTTTGGGCCTGCCCTCATACATGTTCCAGATTCAAATGTATACTATCTGACACAGTAAAATTAAATTCATAATAAAAAATATTTAAACATACGAGGAAACAATCCACCATAAATGAGAACCAACAGAAACCAAAAGGGATTAGACACCCCTCCCTCAAGAATTTCATTTATTTAAAATATCAGCTAGAAACTAGAAAATAAGTGTGTTTAAAGTGATTTAAGATCTACAAGAAGGAATTAGAAACATGAAAAAAGAAAAAGACACTGATTTTTTTTAAAGAATCAAATATAACTTCTAGAATTAAAAAAAAGTTAATTGAAATTTTTAAAAATTCAAGGAATGGATTAAATGACAAATTAGGCTGAAGCTGAAGAGAATATTAAGGAACTGGAAGAAAGAGCTAAGAAAGTAATTCTAAAATCCTTTCATTGTTCAAGACAGGAAAATTAATTTTTCTTTGTTAGTTCCAGAATGTTTATCTTTTAAAGGACAGCCACCAAAACCAAAAGGAAATAAAATGTGCAAATAGAAGGAATAGAGTGAATTAAAAAAAAAACAAAAAACTTGACCTATTCAATAGGAAGCAGTGAAGTAGGGAAGAAAAGCATAGACAGAGCAAGATAAGTAAAAAGCACAATGTAACGTAAAAATAAATCCAAATATACCAGTAATCGCTATAAATATTAATGAAACAAACTTTCAGTTAAGAGACAAATGTTTGTCAGATAGAAATATTTTTTAAGTCCAGCTATAAGTCACAAGAGTCACACATGAAACATAAGAATCTAGAAATCTCGAAAACAAAAAAATTTAAAAGTGGTGAGAGAATATACCAAACAAAGGCAAATTCGAAAAAGCTAGCATAGTTGTATTAATATCAGTCAAAAGTAGACTTTAAAGCAAAGAGAGCAATTAAATTATGATGAAACGCTTTACCAGGAAGATATCTCAGAACTATCTGGTAGTTTCAAAAAAATATGCCAAATATTGACAGATTTATAAGAAAAAATTAACAAATCCATAATTATAAAGACAGATTTTAATGTACTTCTCATAACTGATAGGTTCACTTCTGTCATAACTGATCATTCAAATGCCAAAAAAACTGCGAAAGGATACAGAAATTTACATAATTTAAATTTTGATATGATGAAATATATGGAACATTGCTCAGAAGGTTTGATAAGCAAGTTCTACCAAGCAAAGAACACGTAATCCCCATTTTATATAAACGACCTCTGAGAATAGAGTGTGCAGGAATGCACTAAATTCTTTTTATATGTCTAGTAAGTATGATACTAAAAAGAGACAAGGTCAGTACAGGAAAGGAAAACTGCAAGTCAGTCTCATTTAAGGATATAGATGTGAAAGCTCTAAATGAAGTATGAGCCAAAATCCAGCAATCTATGCATTAAAATGCATCATAACCAAGCTGAGTGTATTCTAAGAGCGCAAGATTGATTAAACATTAGAATATTCATTAATTTACTACGATAACAAGTTAAAGGAGAAATCATATGGTCATGTGGACAGGTGCAGAAACATCGTTTAATAAAATTCAACACATGTTCAAACTAGGAAAAAGACAGGAACTTAAACTGATAAAATGTAAATACCAAAAATGTATAGAAACATGTACATACATTATGATGAATCCTTAGAAACATACTCTTTAAAGACAGGAATAACAGAACGATACCAGTGGTTCTATTCATCAAAGTGTTTGAGGTCCCAGCCGGTAAAGTGGGACAAAAAATAAATGTAAGGAATAAGGATGGAAAGAAACGAAGTTGTCATCGGTTATTATAAGTTGATTATCTATATACAGAAAATCTAAGAGACTCTAAAGACAGTTTATTAATAAAAGAACTAAACTTTTGCTGGAGG
Organism: Physeter macrocephalus; assembly: GCF_002837175.3. NCBI lineage: Eukaryota > Metazoa > Chordata > Mammalia > Artiodactyla > Physeteridae > Physeter > Physeter macrocephalus. The sequence continues at coordinate 52,071,134 of NC_041214.2, read as the reverse complement.
AAAGGTCAATGTACAAAAATCAGTTGATTTCTTAATACAGCACATAAATAGAAAATATCTTTAAAAGACCAAAAACTTTCATTTACAATAGCAACAACAAATATGGAATACCTAGGAATCTATTTAATAAAAGATATATAAGGCACAGCTAATATCACAAAACTTTGAAAGACATAAAAAAATTACATAGATAGAAGAATATATCAAGTTCTTGAATAAGAAGACTCAGTTTCACAGAGATGTCAATTATTCCAAATTAGTCTATATATTCAATGTGAAGAAAAAAATCCTAACCTAGTTTTTCAAGGAAGTTGACAAACTAATGGTAAAATTTATATAAAGTAGAGGAATTTGAAGTAGACGATGAAGAAATTGCCCTGTGAGATGTAATGATTTATTATAAAGTTATTGTAATGAAGAAAATATATAATTGGTGAAGGTATGACAAATAACCAGAAACAGATCCAGATACATGGGAAACTTTATATATGAAAGAGGTATTACAAATCAGAAGGGAAACAGTTGGCCACTGAATAAATTGATCTGGGACAATTGTTTATATACACACAAATATATATTTATAATTAGATCCCTTCCTCATATGTACAAAAAGTAAAATCCAGATGGATTAAAGACAAACATAAAAACGAAATCATAGGTCTTCCCTGGTGGCGCAATGGTTTAGAATCCGCCTGCCAATGCAGGACACAGGTTCGAGCCCTGGTCCAGGAAGATCCCACATGCCGCGGAGCGACTAAGCCCGTGCGCCACAACTACTGAGCCTGCACTCTAGAGCCCGAGAGCCACAACTACTGAAGCCTGCGCGCCTAGAGCCCGTGCTCTACAACAAGAGAAGCCACTGCAATGAGAAGCACGTGCATTGCAGAAGAGTAGACCCCTCTCGCCGCAACTAGAGAAAGCCTGCATGCAGCAACGAAGACTCAACGCAGCCAAATAAACAAATAAAATAAATTTTTTAAAAAATCCTAATGCTTTTAGGAGAAAATATAGTAGAATATTTTTGTGAAGATATTCATTATATTAGGGAAAAATTTCTCAATAACAAAATCTTTATAAACCATAAAATAAAAAATTTAAAAATCAACTCCATTAGGATTGCAACTTTAAAACTAATAGACCAAACATTAGTGTCCAGAATAAATAAGGAACTTCTACAAATCAATAAGAAAACACAAACATCCCAATCGAAAATAGGCAAAGGATATGAATGGCCAAATCACGGCAGTGGAAATGACCTGAAAACATATAAAAATGGTGCTCAGCCTTACAAGTGATTAAATAATGAAAATTAAAACAAAAAATGAGGTATCATCTTACACCCCATCAGATTGGCAAAAACCAATGTCTGTCAAGACCAAATGTTGGCAACAGAAACATTCATGCTCCTGGTGGGTATGTAAATTGTTATAATCGTGGTGGTAGGCAGAATAATGAACCCCTCCCCAAAGATATCCACGTCTTAATCCCCATGACCTGTGAACATGTTGTGTTTCATTGCACAGAAGATGGAATTAAGGTTACCATATAAGGAGATAATCCTAGATTATCCAGATGGACCCAGTGTCATCACAAGGGTGCTTAAGTGGAAGAGAGGCAGAAGAGAGAAGCAGAGGAAGAGGTGTGGTGACAGAAGCAGGATCAAAGAGTTGCTCTGTAGCTGACTTTGAAGATGGAGAAAGGAGACCCCAAAGCAAGGAATGCTGGTGGTCTCCAGAAGCTAGAAAAGCCAAGAAACGGTTCCTTCCTACAACCTCCAGGAAGGATCCCAGGCCTTCGAGTACCTGGGTTTTAGCCCAGTGAGACTCATGCCAGACTTCTGTATTATGGAAATATAAGATAATAAATTTGTGTTATTTTGGGCCACAGTTTTTGTCAATTTCTTAAGGCAGCTGTAGAAAACTACTACAACCATGTTGCAAAGAAATTTTGGAACGTCTAGAAACTTAACTCCCAGGGAAAAACCCACTGCTTTGCTACTTAATTATGTGGTCCAGGGATCATCAACATCACCTGAGAGCCTGTTAGAAATTCAGATTCTCAGGCTCTACCTCCAATCTGTTGAATCAGTATCTGTGTTTTAACAAGTTGCCCAGGTGATTTCTATGCACATTAAGCTCAGAATCAGTACCCAAGGGAATATCTCCCGTTTGTACACAAAGAAATAGTCTAAAAATTGCAGCAATATTGGTGAAAGCAAATAATAACAATAATAGTAATAATAATAATAAAAATCTTCCAACCATAAAGTATATGAATAAATTGTTGCATATTTATACAATAGAATACCATACAGCTGTGAGAATAAATGAAGAAGAACTTCTTGGATATAAAACTTCAACACAATATTGGATGGGAAAAAAATATGTTGCACAAAGATATGTACAATATACTATTGATATAAAATTTTAAAGCATGCAAAGAACACTGTAAATGCTTATTGATATATACACATACAATTGAAGTGTAAAAACATTCATGAAGATGGTAAACACCAATTTCAGGTTGGTGGTTGCCTCTGGGGAGAAAAGGAAGTGAGTGGGGTGGGAAGCAATTATGGTACAAGGTTAAGTTTTGGTAAAGCTGGTTGGTAGGCACACCAGTGGTCCTTATATTTTTGCCTATATTTGTCTAATGGCTTGAAATATTTCATAATGAAGAAGAATATATTAGCTTATGAATGAAATTTATAGGATTTCTACACCAAAGTGTCTTCATCAGTTTCAAATTTTTTAAAAAGCCCTTATTTATCTTTGTATTCTTTGATCGAAATCCAAGTCAGCTAAAGATGACTAATCTGGGTTTTCCCTCTTCAGGGGTTCCAGGATCTTTAATGAGTATTGTTCCTGTCTTCAATTACAATGACAGTTCCATTTTTTGTGACCTTTTTTAGCAGTTAATCAGTATGTCTACATAGCTAAGTTCTATGAGCTAAGGTGCTTTGTAGAGATTGGGTATGACATTGACAATTCCTGATCCTTTAAGAAAAAACTCTTAGTAAAATTAGTAAACATAAACAAAATAAAACAATGTTTTTCACGTTTTAAAAAAAAAACCCTGAATATTTCCAATACCTTGGAGTCTGTGGGCATATGACTAAAATCTGTTTGAGACTAATCCTATGAGCCATATGTGGAAAAAGCAATTCTCATTATTTATCGTCACCGTGATATATTCACCATGACCCAGGATCACCCTTTCATTAAATTTAGTCATAGATATTCTGAAAATTCTGGCCTTCTTTTCTTAATCCTTGTATCTAAATGTCCCCACCATTTAATAAGGGTCTACACATGTATAATCACTGCTTATTTGATTCTTTCTGTGTAAGTCTTCTGTATACAGAGCCAAATTTAAAGTAAATAGAAGCAAGAAAATTCTTGTTCGAGAAATCCCTAGAAACAAATTCTGAGACATTTAAGTTCTTGAGAAGATTTTTCGAAAAAATCCATACCATAAAATGATAAGCAGATGTTTCCCATATGTTGTTTGCTGATGAGTCCCTGCAAACCTTACGTCATATTTTTTCCTTCAGGTTCCGCCATTTTAAACCCAGTTGTCCATACAAGTCTTTGAGGCAGGTCACCTGTGACAAACAACCTGAGTCTAAACTTCCCTTGAAATAGTGCAGAAATTGGGGATCTAAATTTGCATTGCTACTTTTCTAACTATTCGTAAAAATAAGGCATAGTTTCCATATATCAGTTGTCTGAATCATGCCTTCGTATCTCTCAGGAACATGAATACATTCCTCTGCACTTTTTTTTTTTTAGTTCAGTTTCACTTAGATTCATGCTTATGTCACTGCTTAGTTTCCATTTAAACAGCATCCAAATGTTGTTTCTCGTCAGGAATTCTTTACTGGAACTCTTTCCTTCTCAAGGGTGTTGTCTAGTTACTGTCAAATTTTCTTTTCCCCATGGTGCATTACTCAGGAAAAATTTTCATTAGATAATAATGCTGATCATATCATAAAATATTCCCTTTTATGGAATCTGTTTAAATAATGATTTAGTGATTTTTCAGAATAAGGTACCGTGTTATTTTTAGCAGAGGATTTGGCCATTAGTCTGTGCTATTTAATGTGAGGAAGTCCAAAATCTGTTGCATTGATAATAATGGTATTCTATGGCTCATGGTCTGATAAAGTCATCATTTCTGTTATTATTCCTTCAACAGGTAATGCCATGTTGTTGAGGGTGTTACCTGCTGTGTACGATAAGCAGCCTCAGCCAATTAACAGACACCTGACAGAACTCCTAGCCTTGATGTCTCAGCTGGAACAACCAGAACAGTACCATCTTTTACGGCTTTTGCATGTAGCTGCAAAGAGGAAGCAACCGGAGGTAAAATTTACGTTATATACATGATGGTTCACACAACCGGGTCTGTTTCTGGGTATGTGGACAGGATGTATGCTTCAGCTTTCCTCTCTCATATATCTGTGCATGCTCACCTTTACATGAAACCACTCATTCACTTTTTCTAGAATCATAAAAGTGAGGAGGTAGTGGCAGAAGTTGGATACTGTCTTAGTGTTCTCTAGAGAAACAGAAGTAATAGAATGAATCAATCAATCTATCTATCTATCTATCTGTACATACATACATACATACATATTTATCATGAGGAATTAGATTTGCCTTATGCAATTATGAGGCTAAAAATCTGTCCCACAATCTGCCGTCTGCAAGCCGAGGATCCAGGAGAGCGAGTGATGTAGTTCCAGTCCAACGACCTGAGGACCAGAGGGTTGAGGGTGTAAGTCCCAGCCTGAGGCCCGTGGAAGACTGATGTCCCAGCTCAAGCAGTCATATGCAGGCCTTCAACAAATTGGATGTGGTTCACTCACACTGGAGAGGGCAATCTGCTTTCTCATTCTACTGATTTAGATGCCAGTGTCATCTGGAAACACCCTCACAGACATACCCAGAGTAATGTTAAACCAAATATCTGGGCACCCTCTGACTCAGTGAAGCTGACACATGAAATTAACCACCACAAGTACAGTAATACAAACACAACAAACGTGCAAATCTGTAGCCATTGCAGGACAGCTTTAATGAAAGGTCAGTGTGGTCGTGCAGTCCTAGGAATCTGCGGTTTCTCAGACTGGGCCAAGGGGAAGACCTACACATGCCTTGACTTATGGGGAAATCAGACTGTAGTGAGAGCAAAGGCCCACTTTCTAGATAGCAAATTACTTGTTCTTTGGATTCAAGTAAAAGATTGTAATAATTAGGATGCTTGTGATTATCAGTAACCAAACACCCAACCCACAGTGGTTTAAACAATAAAAGGAATTTATTAGCACATGCGATGGGGAAAAACCTTCAGATGAGACTTGATCAGGGGCTCAAATATGTGAGCAGAACGGCTTCTGTATCTCCATTTCTCAGATTTTTGATTTCTCGGTGTTGGCTTTCATTTTCTGTAGGATTTCTCCTTGTGGGCTCCGGATGGGGCTAGGGGTTCTCTAAGCAGTATGCTTTCCTACAACATCCGAACCAAAGTCCTGATAGTCTCTGTTTCAGACACATGCTCTACCTCTGGAGCTTCTCCTGAACCGTGAGGGTACTCACATAGAAACTAGAGGCTGCCAGGAAGGAGGAAGTAGAATTGGATTCTGGAGGGCACCAAGACATGTGCACAGTACAGATTAATGGTCAGCCAAGGTTATATATGGCTGCATCTTTGCTCCATTTTCTTGATAATATCAACATCCACCACTTGAAAAACCAGTCAACACTAAGGTGAAGACTGGAACATTTGGATTCAACATCAAAATTCAAAGAAAAGCAGGCAAGAATGGTCATATGGATAATTAACCACAATAGACTGTAAACTCCTTGTGGTAAGGCATGATTTCTTCTTTTCCTTTGTATCCCACATCTTGGTACAGGATCTGAGAGCACTCAATAAACATTCATAAAACTAAACTGAACTAAACAGGGTGATAAGTGCTCTACAAAAGGTATAAACAGGGGGCAGGGGGCAGTGAGTTCTACCTTAGGGGAAAGTAGGTGCCATGAAGACCCACAAAGGGAGTGGCATCAGGCAAGATGTTGAAGTTTTATGTCAGGTGGAGCAGAGGGGCAAAGGGTCTTCAGGAAGTGGGGACTGGGCTGGGAGACCTGGACACTGGAGAGCAGGCTTAAGCCCCACCCCCAGAGGTTTCAATTCAATAGGTCTAGGATGGGGTCCCCGATTCTGCCCTTTTACAAGTTCCCAGGTGATGCTGCCCCGGCTGCTTCAGGGGACCACACTTTGAGCAGTAAGGCTAGAAGTCGGGCAGAGGACTGGGCACCTCTCTGTTACCTGGTATGCATCTTCGCTTTTGCCCTTAGAATAATATATTGTCACTATTTTTTCCACGTCCATCTCTTCCAGTGCACCTTAAACTCCTTGAGGAGCAAAGAGTGTGTCTGTATATTTTTATGAACTCCCTAGCATAGTGCTGGGCACCTAATAGGGTTTCAATAAAACGTTGTTGGATCTGGAAATGATAAATGAACAAAAGAGACCAAAGAGAGTGAAGACCATGAAGAACAGGAAAAAGATGTGTGTGGTCTCCAGAGGGGGAAAGTGGCTCAATAGGGTCAAGATCTAGGGAGTTAAAGGAGATTGGAGATGGGAATTGACCTTGGATTTGGTAGCTGGCGACTCACCAGTGACCCACGAGAGGCAGTGGTCTGTGGGGTGAAGTGGGGGGTGGCAGGCACCCATTACTGATTGTGTGTAGAAGGGAAGGGTAGGAAATGACCGCACGAGTGTGGGAGTTTAGGGGAAATAAGGAGGGTATAACAATATCCAGTAAGAATAAAGTGATTGAGGATGTGGGAGAAAATATTAGATTCAGTAAGGTGCTAGAGGAAGTCTGGGAGTGAATTCCAGAGCACAGATGGAGAAACGAACTTCAGGAAGGATTAAGGACAGAAAGGATGGGCAAAGCTACAGTGGAGTTTGGGCTGGGCAGGGAGTGGAGTTGAGGGATCACTGGGTCACCTAAAAGAAGGCTCAGAGTGAGGGCGGCACAGACAGGATGGTGTGTTCGTTTCCTGTGCTGCTGTAACATTACCACAAATGTAGTGATTTAAAACAACAGAAATTTATTACCTTACAGTTCTGGAGGTCAGAAGTCTAAAATGGGTCAACAGGCTTGCATTCCTTCTGGAGAATCTAGAGAATACGTTTCCTTGTGTTTTCCAGCTCCGAGAGGCTGGCCCATGGCCTGCATCACTCTCATCTCTGCTTGACTCTCCTTTTTCCCTCTTCCAAGGCCTTTGTGAGTACATTGGGGCCACCCAGATGATCCAGGATTATCTCTCCATCGCAAGGCCCTTAACTTAATCACATTTACAAAGTCCCTTCTGTGTGGAAGGGAGCATTTTCCCAGGTTCTGGGGATTAAGGTGTGGACATCTTTGGGAAGTCATTATTCTGCCTACCACAGTAGAGACTGGGGACCAGGTGATATGGGGAATAGTGAGAGGTGACTAACAGGCCAAACCGAGTTTCATAAAGGAGGTGGCTGGCATGCCATTTGATCTGCAGCCTGAGAGCAAAAGCAAAACAAACACAGTTTTTGGAAAGGCAGGTTCAGTAAAAGTTCAAGGGGGATTTGGGTAGAATAAGCTAATTCAACTTATTTCCCATAGGGTAAAGGATGGGCATAAAGGTAAATGAAACCAGGAGGAGGCTCATTTATAGGAAGGGGGAGGGGAAAGGCCTTGGAGTCACCTGACCCACAAAGGTAGGGTCCAAGAATGAGGGTGGCACCATGTGTGGCGTTCAGAGAGGTCCTGTCAGACCTTACAGGCCTTCTATGGCTGTCCAGAGACTCAGGAAAGGGCTTATGAGGCCATTTAAAACCAGGCCCCTGACTGTTGCCTGGCCTCGTAGGGTCATTTTAATCCTTACACCTTGAACAACTGTACAGTCTTAGGGACCACAGGTGGGCATTCTCTATCAGGGCACTGAGTTTTTACATATATGCTATGTTCTCCATCTGGAATGTTCTTTTCTAACCAGGACCACCCTTTCTGGGCTGACAGTTGCTTAGATGTTTCTTTCTTGCCAGTAATCCTCTCTGACTCCTTTCTTCTGCCTAATCCCTGACATAGCAAATTTCACACTGTCATGAATTTGTCTCTGCTGGTCTCTCTCCCTCTGGATCACCTTGGCTGTGATGCAAATGCTTGAGACACAAGGACCACCTTATCCATCACTGTGTCCCCAGTGCCTGGCCTAGTACCTGGCACACAGAAGTCTCTCCACGAATATTCTTAAGACAGATGAGTTAGTATTAGTGCCTGAATTTGCAGAGGATTTTACCATTCACAAAGGACTTTTGTTTTAACATCTAATATCTCATTTAATCCTACCAATAACTCTATGATGTGTTATTTTTTTCTCCATTTTACATCAGTCAAAATGGATGCTTTGTTGCAAATGGAGTGTAACCTTTAAAAATTGTATAAAAATTAAAAATAAATTAATCAATTAAAATCAGAAAAAAGAATATTTTGAGAGGTTATCTTGCCCCCGTCGCACAAATAGTAAGCGGTAAGTGACAGGTCCAGCACTCCCAACCCCCTCCTCTCTTGGCCTAGGGGAGTCACTGAGTAGCCTCCACTTCAGAAGGCCACAAGGGAAGTGTTCCCAGGTTACAGAAGGCAGGGGAGGGTGGACAAGGGGCACCAATAGTGGTTGAGCTCATGCCAAGTACCAGGCACCGTGTAGGTGTTTTACAGAGATTATCTCACTTGTTCTCCACAACCTTTTCATTTTGTAAACAGAGAAGTTGAAGTTTGGAGAGGTCAAGAACAGTGCTGGTACCAAGGAGCGACTTGGTGAGGTGGCTTTTCATGCCCCCATTATCTTTATCGGCCCCTCCAGTTTTCAGATGGGCAATGTCCATGTCTTCCACAGGCCATTACAGTCACACTGCCCCACCCCTAAGACTGCCATTTACAGAAAATCTGGGGCTGACACTGGTTAGGGAACTTTCACAGAGCCATACAGATTAGGCTGAGCTACCTCATTAACCCAGTCTAATTCCAGCCAATGAGATCTTTTGATCTCAACATGCTAAAAACATGAGACTGTAAGGCTGTGGCTTGTGAAACAAATGGGCGAGCCAGGGGACACAGTAGAAGGGCGAGCTAGACAAGAAAAGGAGGAGAACCGAACAGAAGGGGAAAGAGAGGGGGAAAGCAGATTGCTGTAGGTATTCCTGTAGGTGCTGAGTGTGGATCCTAGAATGAAGAAGCAAAGGGTTAGGAAGCACCCATAATGATGTGAAGGGACCCACCGGGGCCAGGATCCTAACTGGTGGCAGGGAGTGGTGACTAGGGCACCGCCCAACCCTTAGTTTCCCATCAGCACTTCTCTTCCTGTTAAAGCAGCCCTGCCCCTTCCCACCCCCCTTGCCTCCTTCAGCTCTTTGTCAGCTAACACCTGATTACTGAGATGCTCAGGCAGTGAGCTAGAGAAATCCCTGATTCACCTCTCCTCTCTCTCATGTTCATTAATTAGACAGCGGGCAAGCGGAAAAGGAGAGATACAGAGAAAAGTCTACTGAGAGAGGAAAATGAAATACGTGGCAACAATCAAATCTGTAGACTGAGGCTTTCAGTGTAAGCCTAATTAATTCAATTTCAGATGAAATAGGCTAAATGAGAAGGAGTTTGACCTTGTGACATTTGGATTAAAAGGGGTTTTTTCCTTCTGCATAAAAGCTGTGCCAGTGCTCTGTAACTTGGAGGTAAACTGAGCAGGTTCTCCAATGAAGGCAAGTGCAGGAATGTTTTCATGCTTTCTTGAATGCACTCCTCATTACCCACCTTCTGTGACCAGTGATAACTGGGCTCTCCAGGGCTGGAGGGTCAACAGTTGGCCCTTGAAAAAAAATATTCTCTATGTATAGCTGACTAGTCCATGAGGTTGTGAAGGTGACATAGCGTCAACATCCGTCTGTGAGTTTCTGATGTTGCTGCCTGACCAAGTTGTGTCCCTTCCTCCATCACTGCCCTCTGAGTATCCCTCTTTTAGGAAGCTATCCTTCCTAGGTGGAGGGAGGCAGTTCTTGGCTAGTGACTCGTGGCTGGAAGCTCCAGAGGATTCTCCGAGTCCATTTATAGGAAAAGGCTGGGTGGTCAATTTTCCAAGTGGCCTTCTGGGGCTAAGTCTGTATTCTCGGCTGCCAAAAACCATGCTGTAGTCTAGTCAATGAAGGAAACAGAATTTAGTAACACATATGAGCATATGTGTTATTATGCCCAGGATGTAGGCGTCTAGCCCTAACCATACAGAGAAGAGTGGCAGGAAATGGCCAGTTCAGCCCTCTGTTGATTAATGTCCAGACTCAGAGGAACTGCTTTTGTGGTCTGGTCCCTAGGGTCATATTCTAGGATTTTCTCTCAGCAGTGTAGAGCATTCCTATTCACATACCTAATCCTACAGCACCTAACATAGCATCACCAGGCTGACAAGACTCAGAGGTCACTTGGTATTTATTTAAAATGAGAAGCCAGTTGCAGAACATTAAGATAGAGTGATGGAATACATATAGACTATTCTCAAACAGCCTTTGGAGCAGAACCCTGGGTTTCAGAATATATATTTTGTTAGTATGGTGCGTATAAGTAGTACATGAAAAGAGTAGCAGTTATTTTATAGATTTCTGGAGATTAATAGAACTTGTAAGTACTATCCAAATTAATTGAAAGAGAAAATTGAACCTGAGGACTAATTTAAGAGGGAGTGTGGATACACACATGTACATACACACGTACATGTACACAATAGCTCGACTTTTTATTCTGTAAGTAAGAATTTAAACGTCATTTGCTGCCAATTAAGTTATGGAGATATGTTTTCAGATGGTCCCACCCTCAAGGTGCCCATGGGCTGGAGTAATGAGCTGTGTCCACAAAATTTCAGTTCAAGGACAAGATGCTAAACTTGTCAGCAGACTGCTCTGGGAGACAGAAAAGGCAGTGATTAATTCTGCTCAGGAAGGACCAGAAGAGTCAGGGATAGGACCCTTCCCTGGGCTACTTGCTTTAGATTGTTCTGGTTGGCCCTCCTCTGCCTGTGCCCCCAGTTCCCATGCACTTCCCTGTCTACTAGACATAGTCCAGATAACTGGGACCTTGGAATCCCTTTCCTGTAAGTCTCCATCCTGCTTCCAGGATGTAAGGCCTGGTCCCTGGGCCTGTTTTCCCAAGGACAGGCCATGCCAACAGTGTGACCCCATAGGTCTGAGAGGCAGCCTAGTTGAGCTTGCATATGTGGGCTGGGGTATCCACATACATGCATAGGAGACTCCTTGAGGGCAAAGCCAGGGGTAGGAAGAGAAGGGAGGGGCAAGAGATGGGGACTAAGGGTCATTTCTTCCTGTTCCCTCTACAGGGGCCAAAAGTTCTAAATTCAAATCAAGCCTCCCAGATTGTTATAAAGGTGTATGCGTCAGGTAAGAAGATAGAACACTGTATAAAACTGCAGAATATTTCAGTGTGTGGTCTGGGGGCCTCCCTTGTTCTCTAGCTTCAGGTTCTGTGTATGTTAGAGCAGGCTGGAGGGAAGGCTTCCCAGAAGTAGAGCTATTTGAGATCAGCTTTGAAAGTATGAGTTCTCTCCGTATTCAAGCCACTCTGGGTGGTCAGTGGCATGTTGCTGGCTCAGAGGGTTCATGGAGGAAGAGGCAGCAGATATACCCATCAGTGAAGACCCTGGAATGCCGTGGCATTGGGATTCCGGCCATGCACCATGGGAAGTCTTTGACGTGAGCAGATAAAGTTTTAGGCAGTGAGGAGGCTGAAGAGAGGGGAAAAGACTTGAGGCTAGGAGGTCAGTTTGGAAGCTCTTTCAGAGTCCATGGTGTGGGGCTTGTGGCCTAAACAAAGGCCGTGTTAGCTTGCTCTTTGCCAGCCATCTGTGTTACCTTAGTGGCTACTCTGCTCTCAGCCAAAGAAGGCTTTCTCTGAGTTATGAAACGGCTCCAATGAGGCAACATGAAGAGACCAACCTAAGGAAATGCCCTGTGTTTGGAAAATATAATTTCTCCTTATCCAAGAATATCTAAAGCCCAAAGCACCACTTCCCTTAAATGTGAGTGATAAACTTCAAGAAATATCTGCCTTTATTCATTCACATTATTCATATTTTATTATTATTCCCATTATTCAGGGCTTCTCTTTTCTTTGCTCCTATGGATTCAACTCTGCCCAGGAGTATATATATTTGCCTGAGACTGCCTGCCTGCCTTTATTGTTTTTTCTTTCTTCCTTTCCCCTTTTCTTTCTTTTCCTTTTAAAATTTTCTTTATAGGCTTGGGATGTATGGCTGGAGTTTAAATAAAATTGTCATGACTGGAAGCACGTGTCACAGAGACCTTGGTGTTCCAGGAATAGGACATGAAGAATAAGGACTAGGAAATGGAATTTTGTAGAATGGGGCAGGAAATGTGTAAGCGTTTTCCATTTCTAAAAGCCTCAGGTTAAGTATGCTGCCCTGACCCGGAGCAGCTGGCTGACACTTCTGCCATAGGTGCCAGGGACCTCTCATAGTTTCACCCAAAGGACATACGGTCGACCCCAATGCACAGGCAGCCTTTACTGAACTGTTCGTTTATATGTGCCATTTACCAGAAACTAACCCTGTCCTTTTCTCCGCAAGTACTGGATATGAATATCAAGTTTAAATTTATATACAGGATGATCCTAGTGATCTCAAAATTATCTTCTTTTATGTCCTTATTAGTTATGTTGTATATGACACATGGTAGTATATATGTTTAAACATTATGTACAACTATTCAAGTACTATGGTGTGGGGTGGGAGTTGGGGTTATCCAAAAACTACCCTATAAAATCATTTAGATCTGCCTTCCTTTTATTTGTTCCTTAAATATTTATTGACTCACTTTCAGGCCAGACTCTGTGCTAGGCATTGAGTATACGTACATAGGTACAAACTGGAAATGATTCTTGACCTTGTAGAGATTTCAATCAGTCTGCAAGGCAGACGCTAGAATAGCAATGAGAAAGAAGTGTGAGGGTAGGAGCTTTAGCAGGGACATGAGACTGAGAGGGGAAGAGAAGAGGAGTTGAGGAAGATTTTTTAAAGGAAAGGATAGCTAATCTGAAGCCTCAAGAATGATAAGGAGTTATCCAGCAAATTTGGGGCAATAAGAACTACAGGCAGAATGGATCACATGAGTAAAATTCCAGACACAAGAGAAAACTTAGCAGGTCAAGAAAATTTTTTTTTTTTTTTTTTGCGGTACGCGGGCCTCTCACTGTTGTGGCCTCTCCCGTTGCGGAGCACAGGCTCCGGACGCGCAGGCTCAGCGGCCATGGCTCACGGGCCCAGCCGCTCCGCGGCATGTGGGATCTTCCCAGACCAGGGCACGAACCCATTTCCCCTGCATCGGCAGGCGGACTCTCAACCACTGCGCCACCAGGGAAGCCCGTCAAGAACATTTTTTAAAAATCCAACATGGTGGAAGTGTGTTATGTGATGGGATCTGGATGAGGAGACAGTAGAATGGGTGGGTAAGGAGCTAAGTCTAGAAGATGGACAGGAGTCAGTTCAGAAAAGGTATAGTGAACCTCTGGCTTGAGAGCAGTGAGAAATTAGTGAAGTATTTTAAGCAGGAGAGGGTCACCATTGTGGCCACAAGGTCGAGAAGGCATTGGATGGACAAGACTGAAGGCAGGGAGAACAGTTAGGAGGCTGTTGGAATAACCCAAGTGCAGGGTGACTAGATCAGTGTCTCAGCTTAAATGTCCCTGCTGAGAGGACTTCCCTGACCCCCAGCCTAAATCAGGGCCCTGGGACTGTGTCTCACAGCACTCTGTATTTTCCCTATGTGACACTTATTAAAACTCATAATTACGTATTTCTTTTGTAACTATTTGTTTTACTAAGTATCTCCTTTACTAGACAGTGAATTATTCCATGAAGGCAGGAACCTGTCAGACTTGTTAGAAACATTAACTCCAGCACCTAGAATAGTACCTTACAAATGGGAAGGACTCCATAAATATTTGTGAATGAGTGAGTGGATAGATGAATGGACATGGAGGGAAGTGGACCCATCTGTGGGCTACTTGGGGGGTGGAATCAATAGGACTTGGTGATTGCTTGGATGAAGCTGCTGATAAGGGAAAAACAGTTGTCAAGAATGATTCCCAGACTGCTGGCTTGAGCAGTCAGATGATTGTGTCATTTATGGGGAAAGAAGACACTTGGGGCTAGAGAGGTGGGAAAAGCAGGTTTTGGGCAGAGGGTGAGTTCAGCAGATTGAGCTGTGCATCAGATTCAGTTTTAATACTGGAATCTACATTTCAAGTCTCCCTTACCAAAACAGCAAACCAACCACAAACAAAAGAAATAAGCATAGTAGAAGTATGGATGGGCAAATAGTTTGTACTTCTTTGTTCAGTTTCCTACAGGTTGTCCTTTCTAATTATTTTATTTTAGCAGACAAAACAATTCATTAAATCGTCAGTATGCAATGTGTCTATGTATTAACATAGAGACTTTAATTCCACAAAAAAGTCACATTCTCCTTAATACAAATTATTTCATCTTTATATTGATAAAAGCATTAAAAATTAAGAAAGATTAGGATATTGCGAATATGGTAGAAATTATTTTACTTTAATAATTTTTTATCATATTACATTTTTGTGATCCAAAAGGAAAATCGAAGAAAATGGAAGAGCTCTTTCCTGCTTTCTTTCTTTTATTATTAAATATTTCCACACCGTATTTCTCCAGTTTGAAGGCTCTGATTAAAGTCATCGTCAAGGATCTCTTACATACTTATATTGTCCTTTAAATTGAAACTCTCTGATAGTCCATGGATAATTAGGAGTTAACTGATGAAATGAGGTAGTGGAGAAGACCTTATTACAGAGAGGGAATAATATGTGCACAGGTCCTATGGTGAGAGGAATTTGAGAGGGAAAAAAATGCCATTGTTACTAAAGTTGAGAGAGCAAGGTGGTCATGTCCAAGATGATGTCTAAGGAGTAGGCAAGTAGGGACTGAGTATGTAGGCCATGTTAAAAATTTTGGCTAGTATCCTAACTTCTAGGAATCTCTAGGTGTTCTGGGTACATAGTAGGTATTCAGTAAATATTTTTAATGCCACCTAAGCTTTTCGATTCAATTTAATTAGTGGTCAAATTCATTCTTCTCAATATATGCAGCACAGTTGATAATGGACAGCACAACCAATTTCTGAGAACACTACTTGGTAATGTTTTCTGTGAGTCTTTAGGAAAACTCTATTGTATATGAGCACCAAATATAAAATAAAAAAGTAAAAGAAATTGAAGCTTTCAGGGTGGTTTGGAGGAAATGTAACACTACCGATAATGACATAACACATCAAAACTTGACTTATGAATAGAAGCATTTAAGCAGTTTGCAGCCTTTCCTCTTCAATAGCAGAGTGCAGATTTAAAGAGGAAGCAAAAGGAACTGAAGCCTCTGAAATTTTATTGTAAATTTAAAATTTCAGACTTGGGAGATTTGAGTTCCAACAAGAGTAATAATCTCAGAATGTGTTGAGTTCAGATTGAATACAAAAAATATTAGGTTGATTCTGACTTAATTAATTTCCTCTTTGTTTCTCTTTCTTCCCTCTTCTTCTCCTTTCTTTCTGTAGGTGGTTCAGAAGTGTATTCCTTTCCTAATCTGGCATTTGAAGGATTCGACCCATAATGATGTCATCCTAAGCATCCTCATAGAGATAGCAGGCTACGAGCCAGTGGCTTTGAACAGTTTTCTTCCAATGCTGAAAGAGATTGCTGAGAGATTCCCCTACCTCATTGGACAAATGGCGAGAATCTATGGAGCTGTTGGGCATGTGGATGAAGTAAGTATGGGTTTTTTTCTCTCCATTTCCCTAAATTCCATTGGCACTTAATCCATAGGAGCTCTATGACCTACAAATTTGTCCTGAGACTTCTGAGAGTTTCGTTTCTTTCTCTCTCTCTCTCTCTCTTTTTTTTTTTTTTTTTTTTTTGCATGGACAGCAGCCTCTGGATCAAGGGCACATTGTAGCAGGGTTATGTGGAAGTTTCAGGAAGTGAGGATTTCATTGCTGGAGTGTCACTGAGGAAGGCGAAGGGTTACAATGGAAAGAGCACTATGACAGATTCAAGACCACTTTGTAATAACAGCAACCGGTAAAAGACTTTCATCTCATTTCTGGTTGCAATTCTGGTCAACAGAGACCATCAGTAAACACAGAGTTAGGTCTCAGAGGCTGCCTATTAATGAGAACCCATAGCTATCCTGTCAATAAGTGCCTGGACTCAGTATGTTTTAAGCCCTCTGCATGATGTTACTTGGGAGAGTGCAATAAACGTTCATGGATGTTTAAAAGTCCTAGTCTAAATATTTGCATAATAAAATCTTTCGCCAGGGACAACAGGATGCCACCAGAGCTTGTGGGGACTAGGCAACTAAGAAAGAATTTCCAGAAGTTAAAGTCCTGAAGGGTGTGTGCATGCATGTATACACACACATGCATGTCTGTCTGACGATCTCATATTGGGATTTAGGATTTTTATCTTTGAAAAATAAAAGCAAATGTATAATTGATAGAGGAAAGCTTTTACTTTCACCCACTTACCTAAACTGTAGTTTCCTATTAGATAAATATAAAATTGTACAACTCATAAAAGAGACTTAATAGTTCACCAAGTTTAACAATCTGTTTTGTTTGATTTCTGCTGAGATTTGTGGAGAGTCTGGTGAATGCCAGGCTTCCTCCTGGTTGAGGGCCTTACTCCTCTAGTTTCCCAGAAGAAGGTGGGAAAACTGGTCTCCCAAGCAGTGTGTATTTATGAATGTGACAGTGACTCTTGTAAAAGGATTGCTCGGTACTGACATGCTGCTTAGTATAATCCCTTTCCGTTCAGTGCTGTTTGGAATGTCTCCTGCCTGCCATGATCTGCCTTCTGGTAACAGTTTCTGTGCCCATCGCCTTTGCTGCCAGGAGAACCTGCTGGTATGCCCAAGTGTTTTTAGGCCAACTGTAACCAACAGCTGTTTGACTGAATATGCTGACATTGCAAAGTTTTGCATAGACCAAAATATTCAACCTCTGATGTGCAAGGCCTTGAAATCTTTAAGTGGTAGTTCTTTTTGTCACAAATACATTTATGATTCATTAATGTGTAGTAATGCACATTGAAAGTGACTACATCACCCATAGAAAATGTAATCTGTAAACAAAGCAAAACAAAACAAACAAAAAACAGTAGCCACTGTAGGTTTATCTGAACTAAGGCTAACTTGAGAGAGAATGGACTATTAGGTAACATTTATGTGACTCCAATTGAGTACAGAGAGAAGGCGAGGAGGGTCCAAAGAGCCTAAGGGATCACTTATTTCAAAATTCAGAATATCAGAATATTTTCTCATCTCTGTCTCTCTCATCTCTCTCTCTCTCTCTCTCTCTCTCTCTCTCTCTCTCTCTCTCTCTCTCTCTCTCTCTGTGTCTCTCTCTATCTCTATCTCTATCTCTCATTCTCATGTGCCCATGGAGGCATCTATGTTTGGGAGAGAAAGAAATTTTTTCTGATTCTTCTGATTCACCTCCTCAGCAGAGAACAATTTTAGATCAAATACTTTCCAAATGTATCTGGATATCAGGACTATATTAGGAACTTTTTTAACAAAATAAAGTTCTTGGGCCCCATAGAATACCTACTAAATGAAAACCTCCAGGAAAGGGACCCATGAATCTGGATTTATGGGACACCCCTCCCCCACATCTGCCAGGGTAATTCTGATGCAGCATTTTGTGGATCAGTTTGAGATCCCTTGACATAATATATTTAAAGCATTTTATCTTTTAGACTAAGAATCAATCAGGCCTTGTCCATCACCCATCCTGCCCTCCTCCATCAAGTCATGCTAATCAACTAAAACTTTTCCAGACTACTGATATAGCAGTGTAGATGTGGTCAAGAGTAACACAGGGCTTCCCTGGTGGCGCAGTGGTTGAGAGTCCGCCTGCCAATGCAGGGGACATGGGTTCGTGCCCCGGTCCGGGAAGATCCCACATGCC
>NC_041214.2:51979628-52052941 GCF_002837175.3 Physeter macrocephalus | reverse complement strand
GCCTGCACATCCGGAGCCTGTGCTCCCAAAAGGGGGAGGCCACGACAGTGAGAGGCCCGCGTACCACAAAAAAAAAAAAAAAAAAAAAAAAGAGTAACACAAAAATTCAAAACAATGGTTTAAACAAAGATACACATCTATTTCCCTTGCACATAAAGAAATCTAGAAGGCAGTCAGTCTAGAACTCCATGTTTCAGAAACCCAGGCCCCTTCTCCTTTGTTGCTCTCCTATCCTTGAGCACACCAAAGAGCACAGGGCTTCTATCTCATGGTCCAAGATGGCTACTCTTCTCCACCCATCAAGTCAACATTTCAGCCAGTAGGAAGGGGAAAGGGGAGAAGAACTCTTCCAGACAGTC
The DNA here is from genome assembly GCF_002837175.3 of Physeter macrocephalus. Lineage (NCBI taxonomy): Eukaryota > Metazoa > Chordata > Mammalia > Artiodactyla > Physeteridae > Physeter > Physeter macrocephalus. The sequence goes on along the minus strand of NC_041214.2, from coordinate 52,052,582 downwards.
AAACACAACCTACTATTTGTAGCCCATTGGCTAAATAAAACAAAGCTGCAGATGACCATACCTAGCTGCAAGGGAGGCTGGGACATCTAGTCTGGATTTAGGTGGCCATATGCCCAGCTGATCAAAATAGAAGGACAGAAAGAATGACAGGAGACAAAGAATGTCTCTGTTGCAGTTCATCAAGTCATTCGTTTCTCTGGGTCTCTTTTCTCTCCTCAAAAATAAATAATGTCTTTGCACTGGATTACTGCCCTTCTGGCTCTGTTATTCTTGTGTTCCATTATTCCATTTCATTTAAGATCAGACTGACACAATTACCTAAAAATGTTAGTCAGGATCCTTTACTCAGAAATAATGCCTAAAATATCAGCCTTTGAAAGTCCTTCTTTTAGTTTTAAGAAGGCTAAAATTCAGATGTCCCAAGAATTAGTAGTCTAAGCAGCTATTAACTGCTTAATTTGAGTAAACCTGTTCAATGTTCTAAAAATTTTGTGGAGCCATATTCCTAAAGACCAAAACCAATAAGCAAGATATATGTGTATGGTTATTTCTCTCCAGCCTCTTTGCAGAAGGAAACAGAGAGTTACTGAAGTACATTGCCAGGTGGGTATGAGGACAGAAGTATGGGCTCCTGGCTACCTATGGAGGAGGACATTGCAGTAAAAAGAGAACAGAAGGAGCTTTGCCCTAAAAAGGCCCAGCTGTTTTCTGTGTGGAGAGCTTGTTCTATGTGACATAAAGGGACATGAGGATATATGAGCCATGGAGATGTTTAGGGTGGTAATGATGAGACAGCCACAGGACCTTAGTGATCTCAGGCTCTAGGATCCTCTTTCTCTCCCAGTCTCATCTAAAAATGGACTTAATTAAAATTCTTTTCTCTTTGACACCAGAGTAAAATTTTCAGATGTATTCAGGGGTTCCAAGTATCAGATGATTTTTGTTGCTAGGATTTTAAAAGATTTTGGAAATGCAGAAGAAGCCAATGCAGTTTGAGTCTCTTGCTTCAACTTCTGAGATGCGCAGTCTGTGACTGATTGGAGCCTACTGTTGTTCCCTCCCTGTTGCCTGCCTTCCAGCAAACTGCATTGTTTGATCCTTAAGAGGAAGAGGGGAGTCTCCAGGGGATGTACGGCTGTCAGGCCCAGGGTAGCCTCGGGGTGGAGTCAGCCTGGAATCAATCACACATGTTATTAATTGACTTCTGCCCCACCTTCTGTGCCTGCATAAAGCCAGATGTAGGAACTGCAGGGCTGGCGATGGGGAACCGTACCACGTGTGCCTTTCTTTCATATCAGCACCCATCTGGGTGGGCAAACTGTTTTCAGCAGCTGATAGCAGTCACAATCTTCCCATCTGCTGGTGTAAACCCAGCAGAGGTAAGTTGTCTCCCAAATTACCTCAGGGATCTTTTTTTGCCCAAATTTGAAATGAAACCATGCTTAATAGCCATGGTGCTTGTGTCACTATAGGAGGCTGTACGGAGACTCACAGGCAATTTTCAGGTGTGTTCTGGCATCCAAAGTACATATGCTGGATGGAGAGTGAAACTAGAAGGACCAAAGGGCAGAGAAATCTATCCACTTCTAGGGTAACTGATGAGTGGTTACCTCTGAGGTGTACCTTCCTTGGCCCTGTCCAGTAAAGAACACAGCTGGCTCTTAATGCCAGGATTCACCCCACTTTTGTGGTATGTTCAGTTGAAGCAGATGCATAAAGAAGGAATATTATTTTATTAGATATGTCCTCAGCATGGCAAAAATACACAGGTCCTTCTGTCTTTCTCGAATGAGGAGACTATAGTGGAGACCTCCAGACAACAGCAGAAATGACTTAGTAGCTAAATGACTAAGCTAAATGACTTAGTAGCTTCTGAGCTTCCTCAGACTTACATCCAGAGAATTCATATAAAGCCCTTAGCACAGTGCCTGGCATCAGGTAGTTGCTTGATACATTTCAACTAATAATGGTAATAATAAAAACAACAGCAACAGCAATATAATAAAATCCTACCCAGTGGGAGAGTGTTACTGAGAGAGGAATGTGTTTCTTCCCACTCTAATGCATCTCTTGTAGAATTACCAGTTTTTTTCCTAAAAATGCAAGTGTGATCCTACTTCCTTGCACAAAGTCTTCTGTTGGCTCCTCCACTGCCTATAGGATGCCATCATCTTGGCTTGGCCCTACCCTCCCTCTCTAGCTTTAGCTCTTATCTGTCCAGGCTATTCCAGCCCCGCTATGTTCTGTTAGCATTTTACATCCTTCCCTGAGCACACCTTGCTCTGACGTACGTCATGATCCTCACAGCCTATTTTTCTGCCTGGATAGTTTCCATCCCCTGCTCTTACTTATCTTTCCTGGCCCAGATCAAATGTCGCCTCCTGTGTAAGCTCTTCCAGTTCCCTTAGGCAGTTAGTCACCCCCTCTATGCTCCCACCTCACTCTGGCTGTACCTCAAAGGTCATACCGACTGTGCCATGTCATAATTTGCCTGTCCATGTCTATGTCTTCTCCATGAGTTTCTGAGCTCTCATAGGAAGGAATCATACCTTATCCATCTGAATTTGCCTGTGGCCAAAAGAATTCATGAGTACTCTAGAGTACTGTTAACTAACAATTTGAAGGTTGGATTCTCACTAGCCACTTTCCTTCAGTCAAGTCTCTAATTCTTCTAGGTGACATAACTATAACTTAAGAGAAAGGAGAAGAAAATATTAAGATGGAAAGTGTTGTTGACTCTTCAGAGCCTACACAATTTATCTCTAATACCTAACAGGTGAAGGATGAGAATAAATTGGACAGCGGACCTGACGTTATTAACCAGAAAGCAGATGATAAGCCATGTCTATCTGTGATTCCAAAAGATCCTGGCTCTTGGTAGGTGACATCAGAGAAAAATGATGTTGAGTGGATCATGAAAAGAGGTTTTCAGTGACTTCCCTGGTGGTCCAGTGGTTAAGACTTTGCCTTCAAACGCAGGGGGTATGGGTTCGATACCTGGTCGGGGAGCTAAGATCCCACATGCCTCGTGGCCAAAAAAACAAAACATAAAACAGAAGCAATATTGTAACAAATTCAATAAAGACTTTTAAAATGGTCCACATCAAAAAAAAAAAAATCTTAAACAAAAAAAGAAAGAAAGAAAAGAGGTTTTTATATATGAGAGCTCAGCAGGCAGCAAACCGGTTGAAGTACAGCTCCCAGGAGGAACATTCACCACTGCAGACTGAGCAGTGATCACCACCTAGGATATGTCTGTGTAAGAACGCATTGCATGAACGACCTTGCTGCCCATGGGGACATCCATACAGTGTAACGTGGTGGCTAAGAGGGTGGTCTTAAGAGTCAGACTGCCTTGGTTTGAATCCTCACTCACTGTGTGGCCTTGAGCAAGTTACATCACCTCTCGATTCAGTTTCCTCATCTGTAAAATAGAAATAGCAACATTATTTACCTTGTAGTTTTGTTGTGAGAATTTAATGAGTTAAACCATGGAGAACAGTTTCTGGCAAATGGTAAACATTTGATAAATATCAGCAATTTATTACTTCCTCAGTGGTGCCCAAGGCTTTCTCATTGCATTTATTTGGATACAGACTGAAACTTAAGCCAAACAGACTGAAATCATGGAAGACAGGAACAGGTAAATGGTGTGCCTCAGAGAAAGAAACTGAATGGTTGCGTATGGGGGGGGACAAGTCAAAATAAGGACAGAAATAAAAGGAATGAGGTACTGCATGTGCCATCAAAGGTATAAAGCGGGACTGGATGTATCTTCTTTCCTTGTTAGGAAATAACTGGTATATATAAATTTTTTTTTCTCAGAGTGGAATATATATCTGCGTTATATTTATATTATAGACCACCATTCCTGAGGGGAATAAAAGTAACAAAAACAATAATAAAGCCACATTTTGTAAAAATTTTTCTAATTTAAAATAAGCCTTGGGCTTCCCTGGTGGCGCAGTGGTTGCGCGTCCACCTGCCGATGCAGGGGAACCGGGTTCGCGCCCAGGTCTGGGAGGATCCCACATGCCGCGGAGCGGCCGGGCCCGTGAGCCATGGCCGCTGAGCCTGCGCGTCCGGAGCCTGTGCTCCGCAACGGGAGAGGCCACAGCAGTGAGAGGCCCGCATACCACAAAAAAAAAAAAAAAAAAAAATAAGCCTTGTTTTCTTGGGGGCACTGGAAGTGCATTGCTTTTCATAAAGGGCAGGTGGTCCCCAGCGCCCCACCTATAAAAACAGCTCAAATAAGTTTGCAGCAATTTTTTTAAAAACTCTCATTAACTGAATCTGAAGTGGTTTAAATTAAATCCAGGCCAGATTGACTTTTCTTGGCCGTGAAGAACTGAAGTAGAATGCTTCAATTCCAGAGGCTTTATTTTTTTCATTATTTTTTTCACTCATTAGACTTTTCTGAGCCATGCAAGTGGTCTCAGCCCCCTTGGTTGAGTATTGCAGTTATTACAACACTCTTTCCTAATGTGGGTCCACATACAAAAGAGACTTCTTTAGGAATGGCTTTGACTTTTTTGAGAGGACAAATTGCATTCATGTGTTCTGTCTATCTACCTAAGTCTCAAATTAACAAACTGAAGCAATTTTAGTTTAATAGTCCCATCTTCACCAGGACCTCATCTCATTAGAAGGCACACACTACTACGGAGAACACCCTCCATAGCTGTATTTCCCCCACCCTATGCCAGACCCGCAAGGCAGCCAACCTGTGTGGCGGAAACAGAGATGCCCTAAACTGCTCTTTACACATGATCTCATAGTACGTGGAAGGATGCTACGGCCAGTTGTTTTCCTTAGCTGGAAACCAGCAGTTTGCACCTGTGAAGAATCAAATGGCATGCCCTCTGAGTGCGGCCACTGCCAGGGTGGGTGTGAAATCCTGTGCCCTCTGCCTTGTTTTCCTAACTGGCTGGAATATGCTGGCCAAGCACCAGGGTGTGTTTATTACATCCTCTCTGGGCTCAGAGTCTTGGACACTTTTCAAGTAGAGAAGTGACACACATCTTGCCCAGGTCGCGTTTCTGTGACATCTGGCAGGCCTTCCACAAAAACACTTTCAGGAGGAAAAGGAAAAGAATGACAAAGGCAACTGAGAACCACATTACTGTCCTCATCCTGACTGTGTGGAAAAACATCCTGCAAAATAGGAGCTGGATGGATGCTATGCATCTTTAACTTGGAAATCAAGACTAAAGGCTCTAGGGGCCATTCCACAAGAGGAAGGACCTGTGACTTAAAAACCACAATGTCCCCAAGGGTGGGGAATTCAGTTAAAACTTTGGTAGGTTCAGTGTCTTTGGGGAAGCCTTGGTTGGTGCCAGCCGGCAGCTACTTAATACTACAGAATTGTCATCATCGGGGAAGATTCTTTTTTCCAAAATGCAAATAGCTTTATTGTTTTTTATATTGTAAAAAGGGTACATGCTAATTGTAAATGATATTAATAAGTCTCTCGCAAAGTGTAAAGAAAACAAAAAACACTTTAAGTATATACAAGATATGCTTTCACATAACAGAGATGATTTTCCATAGCCTCCCTCAATGATACAGGGTTGAGTCGCTGATTCTTTCTGAGTGCAAACCCCAGTGCTGGTGGTGATGGGAACACAGAGAGGAGAAAGACATGGTCCCTTCCCTAGAGGGGCTCACAGTGAATGGGGGGCAAGAGAGATGTACAAACAGATGATTAGAGTTTAACTTGGTACCTGTTACTACTGATTTCTGAACTGGATCAAGAAGGAAACAACTCACCTTGTGTGGCTGAGTTTGGAAGTGTGTTCTAAGTGAGGCTTGTTTTATGATAGGATTATGTCAGGGGAGGAGGAGGAAAGTATTCATGGGAGGACACAGCAGGTGCAATGGCAAGCAGCTGGGGGAAGGCCTTCTGGAAACCATGAAGAGTTTCAAGTGCCTGGATAATGGAGGGAGGGGAGATGGATGAGGCTGGATGGTAGACTGGTTCCAGATGATGGAAACTCCTCATTGATTAGCAGGCAGTTCCTGTTTTCTACCTTCTCTCTCCAAACTTATTTATCACTGGTGTCCAGGTCACCTGGGAACAGTATTTTGTTTCCCTTTATTGTGTAGACAAGCAAATGAATACTGTGTACCTCAGAGTTCCCTGGAAACTAAAGAGCCTGGTAAAAGGACAAACAGTCCCCACAAATCGTTGCAAATGTAGGATAGTAATGGTTACAAAAGTTACATGTTGCAGCAATTTTCAACAATGTCTTGTAATTATCAACTGTAATTTAGGCCAACCGACCAAATCCACAAGGGCCTGTCAGTGCCTCTGTGAGGGGAGAGCTTGGCAAGGCCTAGAAGGGGCCTCTGCTTGACCAGTCTTCCCTCAGGATTGAACCCCAAGGATAGTTAGCCTGGTCCCCACAGATCTCACCGCCTCTTTTCAGAGGGGACTTCTGCCTTTCTTATACCAGTGTCTGTGAGGAAGCAGGCCTGTGCCTGCCCCACCAAAAGCATAAAGTTTCCACTTAGCGACTGCCCTTCTAGGGTTGAGCTTAAGATGTAAACGAATCCTGGATTCATCAGAAAGGACAACTTGGCATTGGCAGCAGGTAGGTTGAGAGGATAAAGCAGTTGCTATTTCCGGCTCAAACCCTGCTGCACTTTTAAGGCTATAGCACAGACCTTGCTCTGCCCATAGCCCTTAGACTTCAGTCACTTCAGCATAAGCCAGCTCCTTCTGGTGTCTGGTGGCCTCGGCCTGCAGCGGCTTGAACCAGGGTTTTGGTTCCTGGCCAGTGATTGAGGTCGGGTTGCAGCCATGAGAGCACCGAATCCAAGCCACTAGACCAGTGGTCAGTGACAAGGCCCTGGCCCTATGGCTTTGCAGAAAAAGAATTCCCACAAAGACGGAAAGTAGTGAAACAAGGAAAGTATTTATTAGGAGAAAAACAAGTACAGTACATGTGGATAGACACACGGGCAGGCTCAGAGAGTCACGCCCTCGTGGCAGTTTGAATCACTTTTATGGGGCATTTCTTCCAGGTTTCCTTTGGCCAGTCATTTTGATCTGCCTGGTTCAGAGTCCGTACCTGGTTCAGAGTCTGTATTTGGTATAGCTCAGGATTTTCCCATGTGTGCACGCACATCTCTTAGCCAAGCTGGAGTCCACTGAAGAGGCCTATGTGTAGGTTTGGCCACTTGGTATCACTCCCCCTTTTTTTTTTTTTAATTTCAATTATAATATTTTTTATTTTTAAAAATTCTTTTTGTTTCGCAAATTTGCAAGATCATTACTTTTTTGTATTTTATTGTATTATTTTTGTTTAACATCTTTATTGGAGTATAATTACTTTACAATGGTGTGTTAGTTTCTGCTTTATAACAAAGTGAATCAGTTATACATAAACATATGTTCCCATATCTCTTCCCTCTTGCGTCTCCCTCCCTCCCACCCTCCCTATCCCACCCCTCTAGGTGGTCACAAACCACCGAGCTGATCTCCCTGTGCCATGCGGCTGCTTCCCACTAGCTTTTGACCTCCAAGGAGCCTTTCTGTGCATGTGTAGTTGGGGAGGTCTCCTGACTTCGAGAATGAGGAATATGTGGTTTCTTATATTCTATCTGGGCAGGGCCCAGCCTCCTCTCTCAATTGTCCTGTTATTCCCTTCTCAGAGTATCTGTCCACAGGGAACGAACTCAAACCATTTGCCCCAGGGGCCCATCTCTCTCCTGCTTCCCTTCAACTGCCAGCATCTGCATTTCTGAGTCTGTGGTTTTCCCCAACTTTACAAGCCACCCTGCTGACATGCATGGCAGGATAGATATGTGACGAATATCACCCCCAGCCCCACTGAACAGCCTTCAACCAATGATGGGGGTATTTATACCCCAACTCTGTCACCCCTCAAATGAGGTAACCCTTTCCCCAGAGTCTCCTGGCATCCCTTCTGAGCTATTTCCCTTCTCTGCCTCACTCTTCTACTTCTGTACTCATCTGCTGCAGTTTCCAAATAGATGATTTGCATGTAAATCATCTCAGGGTCTGTTTCTGGGGAGCCCAATCCAAGAAAAAGTCATTTCCATACCTTCCCAGGCCATCACCATCTTCCCTGCTCTGAGCATGTGAGAGTGTACCTCTGTAATGTGGAGTCTGCACCTGACTTTCTTCTGGTTGCATTTGCCTTCTATTCGCTTGGTGTATGAATCCACACACTCCCAGCCCACTCTAAGCCCTCTGAAAGAGGGCACACTATACCTTACATTTCGTTGTTTCCCTGCACTGCTCATTCCTGCACTGCAACTGTATTAGAGGCTCCTAGCCTGTGGGCCACAAATACTTGCTGACCAGCTGTTACATAGAGACTGGACCTTGACTGGACACTAGTACAGGTCTTGTACTAGTAGATGGCAGCTGATGACATGGCAGGTCGTGAGGAAGACCAGGAACATTACAGACATTGGGTTCCAGTCATGGGTGGTGGCTACTGGTTTTCAGGTTCTGTTCGTCTCCTTTCTGTGTGGTGGTCAAAGTGTGGTCCCCAGCTTTGGGCACCATTGGGAACCTGAATCAGAATCTACAAGTTAACAAAATCCCCAGGTGATGTGTGTGCACATGAAAGTGTAAGAGGCACTGGTCTCAAGGATCCAGGCCCCACAGGGCTTATCTGCTATAGGATCCCCCCGGAGGTCTGGGCATGCCCACATATGTATATGCATGCATGATTCATGTATGTTTATAGACACACACAGCCATACCCCCGCAGGTTTCTTTGTAAGACCCACTAGTTTCAATGTAAATAAATCAATAACCTTTAAAAATGATCATCTTTGGCAAAGTTAGGGTAAACAGAAACCCAGGGAACATCAAGCATTATTTATTATACAGTTTCTGAGCATTTATCACACATCTGATATGTGCAAGGCACTGTAGAGAGTGCAAAAGTTAAATAAAATTCAGCTCTTGTGTTGTTGGAAGGGGCTTTGGTTTTTCTTCACTTAGAAATGATCCTTCACTGGGCTTTGACACTCTCTGTATAACATTCCTAGAATTCCTTACCCCATCCCCACTCCTATGGAAAACGAGGTGGCAATGGGGGGAGGATGGGGGAAGAGTGTTCCTAATTAACAGTTTTAAATAACAGGGGATATATACAAGATTTTCCTATTGCTTAACTTTTTTTTTTTTTCCTTGTTACTCAATTCATCATCTTTCGACCAGGATCTGGAAGCATCCCCAAAACCCCCAGCAGGATTTGACATAGAGATGGTATCACCATGATGTAAAGGTTTTTTTTTAATAATTGTACTCTCAAAAAATATGAGGAGAGCACTTGAAAGTAGATGAATTTTGTTACATAGCCATAACTATACTATTTGAGCTGATATTTACATTTCAGCTCTCTGCCTTATTTATCAAAAACTGTAAGCCTGATTTTATTTTGTAGTGAATAGGAATGCGGAACTTGGTGCTGGTTCACAGCCCCCTAAGAAAAGATGTATCTAACAGTTGGCTGATCAGTCACGCTGAAATGTTCATGTTATAGTTCTTAGCATTAACCAGCATGAGTCTTGTTATCTACATGTATATAACACAAAAGAAATTACACTGAGAAGGGTATCTTGACATCAGTTTATTCCTTGTTAAGTAATAAATAAATCTAGAGTAGATAAAGAAATAGTTGCTATTTAAGATTAGTAAATTTAAGATGTCTGGAAAATGTTTTCAGAACTGTAGATTTCCCAACTTCAGCACTATGTAGATCCCATAGAGTTTCAAATATCTGGCAGTTCACCCAGAGAAGTGGAAGACAAACACTTTCCTAACTATCTCCCATTACTGAAATCTTTATTTACTTAGTATGGTTGATTTTAGAAATCCCTGGATTATACTAAGCTCCTATTGATGTCTACATTTTCTCTGTCTCTTCCTTCTACTGCCTTCTTCTTTGAAGACAAACTTCCTTCAGCTGTACGTAGCATTCTCTGTGACGGTGGTCCCTATCTCAATCAAATGTCCCTTTCCTCCTTCAAAACACTTCCCAGAGCCCACGTTCTCTATGATAACTCCACATTCCTAAAGCATTATTTGGTGACCAACTCTTTATCCTTCATGACTGGTAAGTACAAACTAATTGTCAGGGAAGGAGGGTAGTGGGAGGAAACGGGAAGTTACAAAGATTTCCTGAAGGAAATAGTCTACCTTCCTCCACTTTAGAAAGTGAGAATTACCTTAAAGGCTAAATGCATAGATTTTAGTATCCCATACAGTAGATAAAATGGAAACAGTGGATACAATGAGGTGACTCTTCTATTATTCTGCTGAGGAATGGCAAAATTAAATCATGCTATGATCTAAATGTGCACGGCCATCCCCACAATTCCTATGTTGAAACCTAACCTTAAAGTGATGGTATTAGGAGGTGGAGCCTTTGGGAGGTGATTAGGTCCTGAGGGTGGAGCCCTCATGTACAGGATTAGTGCCCTTATTAAAGAGTTTCCAGAGAGCTCCTTTGCCCCCTTCTTCCATGGAACCAAAAACCAAATCTGCCAACACCATGATCTTGGACTTTGCAGTCTCCAAAACTGTGAGAAATAAATGTTTGTTGGTTACAAGCCACCCAGTGTGTGATATTTTGTTACAGAAGCCCAAATAGACTAAGACAAAACATGAGACCATTCAAGACCTCAACACAACCTTATCTAAAAATCCTAAAATGCTGTTCTGCTTTATTTCCACTGTTTACATAAAGGTGAGCTCACAAGTGAGTGGAAAGCAATTTGAAAAGTAATTTTTTCCTCCAAGCTACTACATTTCAGACCTTCTCTTCTGGGCACATCCTGGCCAGACAGACATACCTTCAAACCCCCATCCTATTAACTGCAGTTTGTTTGCATATTTTGATTTACTTATTTATTTATGCCCTGCTGACTTCCAGCAAGCAGTTCAGGCAGTTCACAATGAAAACATAGTTGCTATGAGACCAGAAATAATTAACCCAAGGCAAAATCCAGGAACGAGACAGGGGAGCATTGGCGGGATAGGGGGCAAGTAGCAAAAAAACTTAAACTATCCTAGCTAAGGAAATCAACAATCTCAGGCAGGGTCACATTTGCAGACTGCATTTTTCCATTTCATTCTCCCCTATAAGTAATGAAATAATATTTATCCAAGTATTTCTGTCTAACTTGTATTTTGGGAGTTACGTCTCAGCTACCATGAATAAAACATCCTGGTGATGTTTTTTTGAAAGTAAGTAGGTGCAAAGAAAGATAGGCATCTTGTATTTAATTGTATAATGAGTAAATTATGTAATGTAATGAGTAAAGTATGGAAAGTTCAGTTGTAGCTGATGTATAGTTCAACTGAGTTAAATCTTACCATATTGTTCCTTTTCTAATGACCACAAAGCACTTTTTCTTTTTTTCCTGGCAAAAGGTTCAAACACAATTTCTCTTTCTTTCTTCCTTTCATTTTTCTTTCTTCCTATTTCTTTTCTTTCTTTTTGGACCCATAATAAGCAACTTTCTTCAAAATGGTTTCCATGATTGGGCCAGAAGACCTGTGGTTACTTTTTTCTATCATTCTGTGATTATACCACATTTGCAAAACAGATATTGTGTAGTTAAAGATGGGCTGCTTCTTTGAGTTCTCTAGAAATGTTTCAATGCTAAAATCCCCAATGGTCTTTCAAAAAGTTTCCTTAATTGAAGCAAAAGAAATAGTGGAACCATTGTTGGGGATAATCAATGAGAGGTCATTTACATGAGGGGACCATGGTGTGGTGGGAGAAGAAATTCTGGCTCCGTATAATTCATTCTGAGTCGCTTGAACCCACACAAAAGATTTACCTTTAAAAGGCTAAGTTCCCAAGCCCCCAGTTTTTAAAGAGTAAATCCGAACTGTAGAACCTCTAAATCCTTTATCAACCCACAAAATAACACTACGTTCAAAGCTCAAATTAGATAGATTTCTACAAGCTTTAAGGTCTGTAAGTATTTGGGGGTCAATGCAAAGAAAAGATGCTGGGAAATAAACTCTCAGCACAGATGAAGAGAGATTTGGGTTTTCAGACATAAATGTGGCCACACCAAATGCTATTTAGGGAAAAATAGTCAAATTGGAAACACTTATTGACAGCAGACCATGTTCAGTTTTCTGGCCTTTAAAAAAATCAGTCATACTAAAAACATAATTTATTTGCTTACATTATTGTCTCACATAGCAAGACATAAAAGTAAGCTACCTTTCACATTCTCTGATTTCTACTTTAAATCCTAAGTCAACTTCATTGAAACCTCTCTTTGAGGAAGACATAGTAAGTTCCACATTTAAATAAAAGCCATAATTGCTTTATAAGTACAAAAATTATACCTTGTATTTTTTTGTTCTGTTTTTTTTAGAAGGGTGGGGTTGACTTTAGCATTCTGTGCCAAATGCACAGAGTTGAACTGAGTCCAGTAGGTCCTTAATTTTTGCCATGTTACAAAATTTGAGGTTCATTCAAAACAAAGGATACATCTGTTTTCATCAGCTGCTTCTTAAATTTTATTACTGGGACTTATTTTTTTAATTGTTTTGCCTAAGCAGCATTGTTTTACTAGGCATGATTTATCACTCTCCCATGTGCCCACAGAAACTGTGTGTTCCTGAAATCATGCAAACTAAATCAAAAATGATAAGGAAAGGATGGGAACTTATTCCCTTTACATTGGATTAAATGATCATTTAGAATATGTAAATCTGTTTAAATTATAATAGAGCTTTGTTTATCAATGGGAAGAAAAATATGTTCAATTAACTCCAAGCTGATGTAAAGAAAATTGAGGCATGATCAGAGGATAGAAGAAAGAATTGAGGAACATGACTTTTTGGAATGCTACTTTAAAAATCAGCTCAAAATTGGAGGATTATCTGCCTAAGGAGACATTAACAATGTTTTTGTTTATATATTCTCTACTTCGTTCCACAAAAAAAGGATTTCAGGACTTCCCTGGTGGCGCAATGGTTGCGAGTCCGCCTGCCGATTCAGGGGACACGGGTTCGTGCCCCGGTCCGGGAAGATCCCACATGCCGCGGAGCGGCTGGGTCCGTGAGCCATGGCCGCTGAGCTTGCGCGTCCGGAGCCTGTGCTCCGCAACGGGAGAGGCAAAAAGATTTCAGGCAGCTTGCTCTCTCAATGTTCTATTTAAAAAAATATATCGAATCTTAGCTTTTGAACATGATAAACTAACAGCATTTGATGCCTACTTACTGTGCGAGCATTTCGCGTATATTTTTGTGCTAGTATTTTCAGGCTAGAAGAGCATATCCTTGTCTGGGGGTAGCATAATTTTTAAAGAGTAAAATTTATTAACTGTGCAATTATCTTGGAATTTATAGATTACTGGATGACTTTATTTTACTGGACCATTACTGCCTTGTCTACTTCAATAACGGTGACTTTTTGTGGGATTGAAAATGTTATAACTGTAGAATATTTTTGCTTCAGATACAGGAAAAAATTGAGAAAGACTGGGAAATAATTGCAAAGAGAAAAAGATCAAGCTATTGATAGATCATGAGGATTCAAGTCACTAAGAAAACCTTAAGTTATATAGTCTTTTGACTTAATCATGTGACATTTTTAAAAAGAGAAATGGCTTTCTTGGTAAAATGTTGAGCAAATTTCACTTCTAGGTAAACCTTTTCGCAGGTTACTGAAACAGTGGCCCATATTTGCTTACTGAGCGGGTATTGGGGTTTTGGACATTTCTAGAACTTCCAAACCTTTATCAATTCACAATATAAGTTAACTCAGAAAAATTCAGGGGATATATGGCTTCTGAGACAGCTTATTTTAGTTTTGGTGATAATTTAGATATGTCTGCGTTTACATTTAGGATTTTCGACACTGAAACAATAATAGCTAACATTTACTTAGCATTTCCCTGTGCCAGGCATTGTTCTGAATGCTTTGTTTTTAACTCACTGAATCTTCACAACCACTGTATGAGGCAGACCTATTAATCTGTTTTATAAACTGAGCCAAGGAGAGTTAAGTGACTTGCCCAAGGTCCATGACTGCCTGGTGGCAGTGCCAGGATTCAAACACAGGAAGGAGCTTCTGAGCACACTCTGTGACCACCACACCACCACCCGTTTCTGCTCAGCTGGGAGGGCTTTCCATGGGACTGCCACCTTTCTGTTCTCTGAGGGTGGAACTTCCTCTGGGAATATGTATCCAAAGAAAATCTCTCACACTTATCAACAACTCAAACAGCCAATACTCTTTTTGTTTGCCCTGCTAGTGTCTTACTCACCAATTCTACTTTCCAAGCAGTAAAGGAAGCCTCTAGAAAGCCAAACACCCATTGTTTCAAGGGGAAATTTTAGGCAGTGGGACAACTTAGGCTGCTGCTAGAAGGTGTCTCAGAAAGAGCTATAAATCTTCAGGGTGGGTGCGGTTCAGAGAGGCCTGAGCAGGGGCTGGGATGGAGGAACTTTGCACGTTGCTCAGACAGACCAGCTAAATCCAACAGAAAAGCAGGTCTCTAGTGAACCGGACTCAGTCATTTGGAATTTCTAAAAAGAGTGACTATAAACTCATCAGTCAATAGAATCTTTAAAATTTTATTTTAAAGGTTAATATCTCAAACTCTGAACGGACAACAGAATAGGAGGGACCAAAAGTCTTCCAGTAGAATAGGACCAGGAGTCATACATCACCAGTATGTAAAACTTTACATGTTTCAAAGGGACTCCCACTGTTTAAAAATGACTTTTAAAACCTGATAATTGATTTCTCTGCAGGGGAGGTATTCAGAGAGAGAAAGAGAGAAGCACAAGGGAGGGGCACACCAGTGCTTTCAATGGTATTGCCAATGTTCTGTTTCATTACTTAAATATGTTTATACATATTCTTTCATGTGCAGCACATACATATTCTATAATGTCAAAGAAAACCATTAAACATTTACTATGTGCCAAATAGTATGGCTGGCATTGACAAAAATAATATAATAAAACAATAGGCCTCTACTAAATGGCTTATTTTTTAACTCATTGATATTTCGAGTATAATCACATCTTATTAAGAATAATACTTGTAATAACAATTGATTGCTACTATTTTTTAAAACCATTTGCTCTATGCCTGGTCCTTTATATGTATTATTTCATTATTCCTCATAACAAAGTCTTGAAGAATTTGTGTCAGCTGAGTTTGTTAATAGCATATCAAACTAAAGCCAGCTTCAATAATAAGAATATTTATTATCTCATTTAAGAAGTCTGCAAGACTTGATGGGTCCAAGTCCCTTTAAAAATTCCAAAATGTCATCAAAAACCCTTGGTGACAAGGCTTTTTCTCTCCACCTCCCCAGTATATTGACTTGGCCCCATAAGTATGTCCCCTCATGCTTGTAAGATGGCTGCCACAGATCCAGGCAGCACATGATGTAGACACAGCAACGTCTGATTAAAGAAAAGGCATGTGTCCTTCCGTGTCTCTCTTCTTATTTGGGAGAAAAACCTTTTCCATCTATCTCTCACCCCAAAAAACTTCACCTCAAGTCCAAATGCCCAGGATAAACTCATATACCCGTCCCCTAGTTACAAAGGAGGCTGAGGAATTGAATAGCTGTCATTTTCACATTATGGCAGGGTGGAGATTTTACCAATAAGAAAGAAGGTGATAGGATGAGATATGACTATTGATAGGCAAGCAAAAATATCTGCCACTGAATTGCTAGCTCCAATTTATAGATGAAGAAACTGAGGCTCAAAGTGGTTAAATAAGATGCTCAAAGTTATACAGCTAATAAAAACACCAGGCCCAAAATCATCTCAAGTTTTTCTTTTTTTTTTTTTTTTTTTGGTATGCGGGCCTCTCACTGCTGTGGCCTCTCCCGTTGCGGAGCACAGGCTCCGGACGCGCAGGCTCATTGGCCATGGCTCATGGGCCCAGCCGCTCCGCAGCATGTGGGATCTTCCCGGACCTGGGCACAAACCCGTGTGCCCTGCATCGGCAGGCGGACTCTCAACCACTGCGCCACCAGGGAAGCCCTCAAGTTTTTCTTAACATAAGTCCAGCCATACCAAAAATTCTATCAGTACAGCCATTCCCCAGAAGGAGGTAGGAAGATTTAACAAATCCTGTTTTGCTGAAAAGCATGAGTTTTCCCCACCTCATGGTTCCAGAGCCGTGTCAGGAGCGTTGGGGTGTTGGTGGTGATTTTCAATAATAAACTTTATGTCAGGCAACACATTAAGCACTGAAGGTACAAAGATGAACGTGACATGTCCAGCCTTTGAGGGGCACACCGGGAAAGGTGACAATGACACAAATTGCAGGTACGGATGTCAGGGCTCTCATGAAGATACAGCCAGAGGTCTGAGGAACACAGAGATAGGTGCAAGCAGCTTTGGCTGGAAGAGTTCAGGAGGACTTCACAGAAGAGGTGACGTTTGAATCGGTTTAAAGACGTGTGGGAGGGTACAAGGAAGAGAGGGGAGGAAGGGCTTCCAGTAGCCAACAGTCTTCCCTAATGGAAGACATCTGTTTCTGATGGAAACTGGGTTGCTAAAGGAGATGGAAGCAGAGAAAACGATTTTAGGGGTGGTCTTTTCAAATGGCAACAACCCCTAGCCACAGATAGCTCCGAGAAGAAGGCATATCTCAGCATCTCCAACATGAACACCACTTCATAAATGTATTACCGAGCATATCAGAATCTATTAAAAAAGGATTTACAGATAAGTTTCTCCTTTGGCTTTCTCATAATAACAATTCTCATTCAGGGAGAGCTTCATTCAGTGTTCCAAACCAAATGGATCCCTTTTTTAAAAAGAATGGCATTATTCCAACATCTTTTTTCCTTTTTTTTTTTGGTGAAGAATCAAAAAAGGAAAAAAAGGATTTTAGAATATGTCATGTTACCATGTTTTTCATATTCTGCTGTAAATAACTGAGTTGCTGGTCCAGTCATACTCAAAGAGAATGTGCATAGTATTTTTTTGAAGTTGATTCACAATATCGTGTTCAATTCAGGTGTACAAGAATGTGCATCCTATTTAGTTCAGGATTGAAAAAATATTTCTAATAGCTCAGATGTATTATATGGTTAGGTCTTTGATATATCTACTTGTGTGTTACTTGCTTTAACTATCAATTTTGAGAGAAGTATATTAAAATCTCCAAGTACAAATATTCATTGATCTATTTTTCCCTGAAGTTTTACCAATTGTTAAGTAAATTTTGAGGTTGTTTTGTTAAAAATAAAAAAACAAAAAACGAGTTGCAAGCAAAAAGCAAATGGCTGTCACCAGGCTTCAATCTGCACACCCAAGTTGGGTCATATATACAAATCCATCTGTGGTGGGGAAAAGAATTAATATGTGGGTGAAAAATAGAGCACATGTGGATTCGGATATATAGTAACTTACTAAAGGAAAGAACGTTTCAATTAGTTTAAAGGCAAGGAGAGAATCTGCCTGTGGTGAAAAGTAGAAGAAAAGAAACTGGCAAGATGAGCTGGAGACTTAAAACTCAAACCAGACTCGATATGACCTGGTTAAGCTGAGCTCACATTCCTGATGGCTGAATGGAAAGTCAGGCCCAGCAGTTTGGAATATCTTTCAATTCTGACCAGAAGGTAAAAGAAGATAATTTTCTTTTATAGAAGGTCCACAAAGATCCAAGATTGATTAATCGATCCACCTACCTACGTGTCTATCTGTATTGATATCTATCTATCTATCTTTCTATCGACCTCACTGATTTTATATTCACAAAATTCACCCTAGTCTCTAAATTGTGTTTGTAACCCCAAATCAATACTCGAGGTGCTTGTGAGGTCACTCACAGACATGCACAGAATAGTGCCCACTGCACAGGTTCCCAGCTGGGGTTGAACAAGGCAAAGGCAGTGCTCTGCCTTCTTGTTTCAGTTCCCCTCTGTCTGTAAACAAGTGTCTGTTCTTCTCGTGGTCTATTTAGTGCCACAGTCTAATCTTTGTGCTCTTTGTTGGTGATTTCATTGCTTAAACTGTCCACAAGTTTAGTGCTCAAGTGCTCTCTAGTGTTCCCAAGTGTGAGAAGGCTGTGATGCACCTTATGGAGAAAATTCGTGTGTTATGTAGGCTGCATTCAGGCATGAGTTATAGCGCTGTTAGCTGTGAGTTCAATTTTAATGAATTAATGATCTGTATCAATTAAGACATCTTTATTTTTTTTCTTTTGAATTTTACTTTATTTTTTTTATATAGCAGGTCCTTATTAGTTATCTATTTTATGCATATTAGTGTATACATGTCAATCCCAATCTCCCAATTCATCTCACCACCATCCCCCCCGGCTTTCCCCGCTTGGTGTCCATACATTTGTTCTCTACATCTGTGTCTCTATTTCTGCCTTGCAAACCAGTTTATCTGTACCATTTTTCTAGATTCCACACATATGCATTAATATACAATGTTTGTTTTTCTCTTTCTGACTTACTTCACTCTGTATGACAGTCTCTAGGCCCATCCGTGTCTCTATAAATGACCCAATTTTGTTCCTTTTTATGGATGAGTAATATTCCATTGTATATATGTACCACATCTTCTTTATCCATTCATCTGAAGACGTCTTTAGATAGAAACACACATAAAACAAGGTTATGTATTGATCAGTTGATGAAAATGTGTGACTGGAGGCTTTCAAGAACCTACCCCTATATTTGCTCTAGAAGCAATGCTTCAGTATTTGCTAATTCAGTGTTTGAAGTGACTTTATAGAACATAGCTACTATGAATAATAATAATAATCGATTCTGTGTACACACACACATACAACACACACACACACACACACACACACACATATACATAGAGAGACAGATAGTGATATATCATCACATTCACCAGCAGTGTGAGGCTGTCTAGCAGAATCCTCTGAGCTGAAATAATTTCCCACCTTCTCACAGACTCCAGAGTAGGGTGCCCAACTGTCCCAATTTGCCCTCAATTGAAGGGTTTCCCAGGATTTGGGACCTTCAATGCCAAAACCAGGAAAATCCCAGGACCAATCAGAAAGAGTTGGCTCCCCTACTCTAGAGTTTCTTGAAGCCAGGGAATTGAGGTGGAGGAGGGGGCCCATACTAATCCTTCAACTCTTGCTCTGAAGCTAGTAATCCCACCATCATTAGGAAAGAGGCTCATGGAATAAATACACCACCAAGCAACTGCTGGCCTCACTCAGTCTTCTGAGGGCTCCTAAGTAAAGGCTGGGGTCTCCCTGGCAAAGCTTCACTGAGAAAGCATTAACAATAAGCTCATTTGATTTACATTCCTAATGCCCCTTGCAAGTGTCTTTTTGGTGTGTGGAGACATCTAAGAGTTGAATTATGAAAAAATAACAATGAAATGGCCCAGTAAAAAAGCAGGAATAACAGATACCCAGGAAATAAAATATTTTCATTCAGGCAGCAAAATAAATTATTTTCTTTAACTCTTTTGTAAATTGATAAAGGACAGAGAGAAAAGTGTGGATTTTAGGACCAAATCCACATTTCGTAAAATCAGCAAATTCTCGAACTTTCAGAGATTTGGAACTCTATATAGACTAGTGATTCTCAGCCCTGGCTTTATATTAGAATTACTTGGGAGGTTTTAAAAATTCCTCTGCCTGGACCCCACCCACCACAATGAAATTAAACAGAAACGGGGTGGGGGGAGAGAGGAATTACTGGGCATTAGAATTGTTCTAAAAGCTTCGCAGGTGATTCTAACATACAGCCAGGGTTGAGACCCTCTCACAAGGAGCATAGTGTTGAGAAAGGGTCTTGGGAAAGTTCAACAGAGAACGCTGAAATCAGTTGCTGATACCTGCTGTGGGTGGAAGACAGGAAGGTAGCAGCAGACAGGGCTGCACTAAGCCATCTTTTTCAGCCTACCCGAAGTGGAAATATTCAAACTCTGAAATCAGGCAGATCTTGATTCACTCTTTTTTTTTGTGTGTGTGTGTGTGTGTGTGTGTGTGTGTGTGTGTGTGTGTGTTACGGGGGCCTCTCACTGTTGTGGCCTCTCCCGTTGTGGAGCACAGGCTCTTGATGCACAGGCTCAGCGGCCATGGCTCACGGGCCCAGCCGCTCTGCGGCATGTCGTCTTCCCGGACCGGGGCACGAACCCGTGTCCCCTGCATTGGCAGGGTGGGATCTTCCCGGACCGGGGCACGAACCCGTGTCCCTCGCATCGGCAGGCGGACTCTCAACCACTGCGCCATCAGGGAAGCCCTTGATTCACTCTTGTCTCTGCTACCAAGACTCGTATTACCAGTGTAATCTTGGTCCAGTGATTGGCCCTCTTATCAGTATCTTCATCCTGTTACCATTTTGCAAGGTTGTCATGAGGATTAAGTGAGGAAGCAGATGCCAAGTACCTGGGACACAGTGGATGCTTAATAGAGGGAAACAATCATCACCATAACCAGGCATCCCCATTTTCATTTTTGGCTGCTTTCTGATTTACATTCTGTTATCCTAACAAAGAATAACAGGCATTTTATGAGATAGTAGTAGCAGTATTTTACAAACAAAATGAATAACACACAACAAATGAATGGCATGACCAAGGCAAATCACTGCCTGTGACCCAAATCCAGCCACACCTATTCATTTACTTATTGTCTGTAGCTGTTTTCCCATAACAGATACCACATGGCCCATAAAGCCAAAAATATTTGCTCTCTGATTGTTTACAGAAACAGTTTGCTGACCCTTGATTCTAGTTCATCAATTCTCAGTGCGGTCCATGGACCCCTGGGACCCCTTCAGGGGATCTGCGAGGTCCAAGCTATTTTCACACTAATACTCACACATCATTGACCTTTTTCACTGTGTTGACATTTGCACTGAAAGGACAAAAGCGATGATGGGTAAAACTGCCAGTGCCTTAGCACAGATCAAGACAGTGGCACCAAAACGTACTCATCGACTTCTTCACCACCACATGTTTGCAGGGAAGAAACCAAACAAACAAAAAGCCAGTTTCACTTAACTCAGGTTGGCCCTGTTGATATTTTGAGCCAAATATTTTGATATTTGGTTTCCGGGGGGCTGTCCTATGCACTGTAGGATGTTTAGCAGCATCTCCAGCCTCTACCCAGTAGATACTACCAGCTTGTCCCCCCTAACACCCCCAGCAGTGACAGCCAAAAATGTCTCCAGACATTTTTTGAAATTTCTTTTATTTAATTTAATAAATGGTAAATATCAATAGATATAACTCAGATGAACAAAAACTCTTTGGTGTCTTCTATACTTTTTAAGACGGTAAAAAGTTCCTGAGACCAAAAAATTTGAGACCTGCTGGTCTCTTTTGTATTTACAGAGTATTTATGATACTTACACCACTAAATCAAAATAAAGCCAAAAGGATCCTGTATCTGATGATGAACAAGAGATAGGAAAAAGGAGTGGGAAAATATGTGCAAGGGTGGGTTTGGGATTTGGGGTGGGAGGGATGGAAGTATAGCCAGAGAAGACACAGCTTTAGAGACAGGGGGGGCAGTGTGACCTGAGTGAGTTAGTCCTCCATCTGTGCCTCAGTTTCCTTCTTATAAAATGGCAGTGATCACAGTATTATTGGGAGGATTGCATGAATAAATACATAAAAATCGTATAGAATAGGATTGGCGCTTAGATAAAGTGTTCTCTGTGGGTCAGCTATTATTATTTTAATATTAAATAATCAATTTATGTCAGAAGGGATGAGGTCAGCTTGCCATTAAGGCACACAGGTGCTGCTGACCCTGTCCCCACGGTGGGATGACTGAAAGCAGAAAAATGCAGTCACTGGTCCCCAGAGATGAAATATTGTGGAGCCAAGAAAGAAATCAGAATCTCTTAAACCCCTTCTTGCCCTAACATCACACTTTCTAATCCAGAATCACATCTGTTACCCCTGTGAGGTACACGGGCATGCTCCAAGTTTTCAGAACAAACGATGTGAGGTTGGCTAGGTTTCATGTGTTAGTTCCAGAGCAGTTATAACTTTTCTAACTGCTCCCACGCTGTGATTAATTTTCCCTTCAGCTCAATTTGGCTGCCAGAAAATCATCCAGAATTGTATTGATTTCAGCAAATACGCACACAGCCATGCTCACTTTTCGGAAGACATGTGCTTTCAAAAAAGGGCTCTTGGGGCTTCCCTGGTGGCGCAGTGGTTGAGAGTCCGCCTGCCGATGCGGGGGACGCGAGTTCGTGCCCCGGTCCAGGAAGATCCCACATGCTGTGGAGCGGCTGGGCCCGTGCGCCATGGCCGCTGCGCCTGCGCGTCCGGAGCCCGTGCTCCGCAACGGGAGAGGCCACCACGGTGAGAGGCCCGCTTACCACACACACACAAAAAAAGGTCTCTTAATGAAACTGTAGGGACACTTCTTAGGTAAGCAAATGAAATGTTTGTGGACTGACTAAAAAAACTGCTAAAGAAGAACCTGAAGCTGAAGCTGAGGAAGTTACTTGAAATTTGAAATCGCATTCTCCATAGTGAAGTGCCACATTTCCCCTGTCCCATTTCTTATCTCTTCCAACCTCCCTTTGTCAATCAGGACACTTTTTGCTGTAACTGTTTTCTGTGGTTTCTGAGACTATTGGGTTTAGATTCTAAAATCTTGCTGAATTCACATGTAATATTCTCTGTGAAATCTGACCTGACTATGCTGTTTAACATTAACCCCCCTCCGTGGGTCTCCCTATTCTGCCTCATCTTCCTTTGAGGTACATTTCTCCATCCAACACACCCTGTATTTTACACATGTATTTTGTTTATTGTCTGTCTGCCTCATTATCATGGCAGAGATTATCTTTTTTCTTCAGTGCTGTGTTCCTAGCTTCTAAAACAGTGTCTTGTGCAGGGTAGGGACCCACACATCCAGCTTTTGCCTTGAAATGAGGAAGGGAAAACATCCCTGTGATGCATTGTACACCGTGAATTCACATACAGAGCCCTTGCATGAATGAAGGCATCTATGTTGAAAAAAATATTAGACTCAAGAGTACTTAGGTGTCCTTCTGCAGCCTGACAATTATATGAGCCAAAATATAAAATGGGCTATCAAGGAACTTGTTCCAATGGTGTTTATTTTTCATTCCTCTAATATTGTTATCCTTCAATGAGTAAATATCTCTCCAATTAGCTGTCCAGCTCACTGAAGTGCTAGCCTTAGTCCCACATATCCAGACAGAGCACTGTGCCCTAGGGGTTCTTAACAAATAGTTATTAAGGGATTGATGGCAGATGTACCCCCTTCCCCAAGAGATGTGTTCCAGTGCAATTGTACGTGGACTCTTTGAAAAACAAGTTAAGTATTAAAGACTAGGGAAGTTCACTACTGCAATCTGTTCTGTAATAAATATTTCTTTTAAAGTACAGAGTTCTCGGGGGCTTCCCTGGTGGCGCAGTGGTTGCGCGTCCGCCTGCCGATGCAGGGGAACCGGGTTCGCGTCCCGGTCTGGGAGGATCCCACATGCCGCGGAGCGGCTGGGCCCGTGAGCCATGGCCACTGAGCCTGCGCGTCCGGAGCCTGCGCTCCGCAACGGGAGAGGCCGCAGCAGAGGGAGGCCCGCATACCACAAAAAAATAAATAAATAAAAATAAAGTACAGAGTTCTTTTGCAACTACATACCTTTATTTGTAAAGTCATGCCTTGGCATATAAGGTTTGCTTAAATCAGTGAATCAAGACATACACACCGAGTGTAGACACTACAGGCTCAGTTCTGTGCCGGGCTGATGATTGATGTATGAGAAGTGGTCCCTTTAGGAGACTTGATTGGTACATGTAACCATTAGGGAATTATACATGGAAGGGGGGATTGTAGGTCCCTTAAAGGCAGAGACCACTTCTCATTCACCTTTGTCATCTAGTGTCTAGCACAGACATGTTACAGGCATGCAATAAAAGCACAAGTAAACAAATGATCAAATGCAATCAAGTACTAAAAAGATTTTTTAAAAGAGTTGATAATACAGTGAAAATTCAGACAGAAGATGTCATTGGGAATGGCTTCATGGAGGAGAGAGAAGTTACATCTTGAAAGAAATGAAGGCCCCAAATGCTAGAATAAAGGGGACAGGGGAATTCCTAGCTAGAAGAGTAATTTACACCTGCACACCTATCACTTAAAAGGATTTTGAGCATCAGCCTCCAATATATATTTGTTTATAGTTATACATATGGTCTATTATACTACCATTAGGAAAGTTTTTAAATACATTAAAAAATAAGATTTTTAAAAGAGCAGTTAAAGATAAAATAAGCATATTTTTAATTATTTTTATTTATTAATGGTATATCATTATATTGGGCACAAATCTACATTTCAAATAACGTTCTTGATAATTTTGAATTTTTTGGCTAACTTCCAGTCATATTGGATTAAATCATGTCACCTCGTAATATGACTGATGAGGAGTTCTCATAGGTATAGGAGACAAGTCAGCTAAGCCATTTTCTTGTTATTCGCTCACGCCTGAGTTATTCATGCTGTTCTTCATCTTCAGTTTTTTGAAGGAATGTATTTAAGTCAACTGTGAGAGTTAACTTGATTAAAGCTGAGTAATAGAATCTACTCATTCGACCAGGCACATAAAATCTGTAGCATGCCGACAAATGCTTAAAGTGAACAAATGAGGGAGGACGTCCTGTGGAGAGGAGGTATACCGTTATGGTACACGGCACCATCTGACAGGCAGATGGGTGGGGGGTACCGTTGACCAGGCTTCCCCTGTCCACATGGAGTTAGTGAGTCATAGGCATAGAGGCTTGGCCCAAGGAGGAACCAGAGTTGGGAAGGGTGAATGTGGGGGTCAGATCATTAACGATGGTTGAGAGATTTGGATCTGGCAACATAGGCTCATGAGACTACATATTTTTAAGAAAGGAGTAACAGGAAAAAGGTTTTATTTATTTTTTTAAAATTGTCTTGGAAATCAGGAAAAAAATCAAAACCTCAAAGAAGCCAATTAAGAGGCATTATGAATGAAACATTGTTAACTTCAGCTAGCTCTCTAAGTAAACTCCCCATAGAATTGTCATCTGCAGGTCATGGGACTCTGACCTTTTTTTTTAAATATAGACCTTAGTTCTTCATCATTCTTCCCCACCCACCGCCAGCTTTATTAAGGTATAATTGACAAGTAAAATTATAAGATATTTAAAGTGTACAACAAATGATTTGATATATATATACATTGTGAAAGAATTCCCCCTATCAAGTTAATTAACCCATCCATTATCCCATATGTTTTAGCAAATTTCAATTACATGATACAGTGTTGTCAACTATGGTCACTATGTTATACATTAGGTCCTCAGACCCTATTCATCTTATAACTGAATGTTTATACACTTTACCAACTTTTCCCTGTTCCCACCCACCCACCCACTAGTCCTTGGCAACCACTTTTCTAGCCTCTGTTTCTTGGGTTTGACTTTTTTTTTAGATTCTACATATAAGAGATACCATAAAGTATTTGTCTTTCTCTGTCTGGCTTGTTTCATTTAGCATAATGCCCTCCAGATTCATCCATGTAATCACAAATGGCAGGATTTCCTTCTTTTTTGTGGCTGAATAACTTTTCATTCCATACATATATGCCACATTGTCTTTATCCATTCATCTGTCAGTGAACACTTAGGTTGCTTCCATGTCTTGGCTGTCGTACATAATGCTTCTATGAACACGGCAGTGCAGATATCTCTTTGAGATGATGACTTCGTTTCCTTTGGATAGATTCCCAGAAGTGGGATTACTGGATCATAGGGTAGTTCTATTTTCAAAGGAACTGCCGTACTATTTTCCATAGTGGCTGCAACAGTTTCCATCCCCACCAACAGTTGTACATGTTCTCCATTGTTCTTGGCAGGAGAGAGCCAGGAGCTGCTTGCCGTTCCTGGTGAGTCAGCTGGCCAGCATGGAGCACTCGTTTCACCATATTCTCCTGCTGGAGATTAAAAGCATCACGGACACCTTCTCCTCCATCCTGGGCCCTCAGAGCAGAGACATCTTCCGCATGAGCAACAGCTTCACTGCCATTGCCAAGCTCCTTACGCGACAACTGGAAACCACCAAGGCCAGAAGTGACAGGTGAGCAGGGATCCCTGGGTACCTCAGGATCTGTTGTGAACCCACAGAGACATAGCACAAAAGGCTATGTTTTCTTTTGTAAGCATAAAAGTTCCCAAAGAAAGCCAAACTCACTATCTCAACATAGAGTAACTTCTGAATAAATTATGACATTTGCCAGAATTTTTTCTAAATCTGTGAAAACCAGAATGTAACCAAAACAATCCTAAAAAAAGTGTAAAAAATACGGTAAAGGAATAAGAATGTAGTGCAAATAATAATGTTTATAGAACTCGTTTATTTATTTAACAAGCATTTAACAGTTGCTTACTCTATACCAAGGACCCTGCCAAAAGCTAGACATATTGAGAGATAAAACATGTTCCTTTACCCAAAGAGCTCATTGTCTAGCGAGGAGGTAAATATTGAGTGGGTAATTAGAGAATAGTGGGAAGATTATGCTGATTATGATGCTGTCAAGGAGTTTGGGGAACACATAGATGGGGGTACCTACTTCTGCATGGAATGGAGAGGAATGGGAAGCTGAGAACAGGGAATGCTTCCCGAAAGAGGTGATATTTTGAACCAAGTCTTGAAAGATGACCAGATTATACCAGGCTGGCTTTGGGGCAGCATGTGAAAGAGCACAGCACTTTCTGGAAACAGAAGTCATTTTGTCTGGCTAGGGTGTGTGTAATAAGGAGAGCGACATTAGGTAATACTGATGAAGTGGTAGGCAGGGACCAGATGATGCAGGACATGACAGACCTTCTTAAGGAGTTTGAATTTTATCCTGGAGGCTGTGAGGAATCATGGTGGGTTTTTACATGTTAGGATATGATCAGAATCCATGTTTCAGGAAGCTCACTCTGGCCCCAGTGCAGAGAACATCTCAGGCAGAGGCAGACTGGAGTCAGGTCAAATGAAGGAAGGACAGAAAAGTGTCCACAGATATTAGCAATTAGAAAATTATTGATGATTGTAGTGAGTGAGCTGCCAGTGGTATGGCTGGACATAACAGGATGCCTGGGGTTGAAGGGAGAGAGGGTGGATACAATAAACAAATCTGGTCCTTTCAAGAAGTTTGTGGAAAAAAATAAAGACCATGCAAAATTGAAAGAGGGGTTTTATTATGTCTTGCTACATTTTGAATAAGGAGGCACTTGGAAAGTTTTATGGCCTTAGAAGTTACAAAGTACTTTCAAATTCATCATCTCATTTGATTCTCATGATCACCCTAAGGGGTAAGAAGGGCAATTATCATTATTCCTATTTTATAGAAGAAGAAACACAGGCTCAGAGACTGGTTAAATCTCTTCCCAAGGTTACACAGTAACTAAGTGATAAAAGATGGACTCAAATTTCAGATCCTATGCACTGGAAGGTATTCAGTTATGGAGAAGGGGCAGGACACATTTGAGACTAGCATCAGATTTTGTGAGTTTGGGGGCTAACAAATGATGCATATCATTTTCAGTCTGAAACAGCATTCCCAAAACACGAGAAGCCATCCTTACAAAACAGTGAACATTTAGTCACAAGGGTCCACTTTATGTCCAGCATGGCACAGAGCCTGGAGGTCCCAAGAGATATAAAACAAAACATAAGACATAAAACACCATTCCTCAAAGGGTTCACAGTCAGTGCATGTGACAGGGTTAATGGAAGTGTGTATAGCAGACTGTGGAGCATGAGAGACATACAGCCAGGGAAACGAAGGGTGTTTCACAAAGAAGGTGAAATTTAAGTTCATTCCATGTTTATTGAGTAGCTTCCATGTGCCAGGCATCTGCGTAGGTACCAGATTAAGTTGCACAGGATGAATGAAAGTTCCCCAGATGAGCGTTGAAAGGATACTCCAAATAGAAAGGACACTCCTCACATGCAAAGATAAAAGAGCTTAAGAGTGTGTGACCCAGACTAACGAAAAGCAGTTTGTTCATCGTGGCTGGAGTGAATACATCAGTGGAGGGTGGGAGAGTAAACTGAAAAGTTAGGTCAAAGGCAGATTCTCAGAGAAGCAAGGAGTTTGTCCTGTAAGCAACATGGTGGCTTGGAAAGATTTTAATCCAGGGAATGAACACTGCTCCTAGCACAGTAATTAGCAGATATTGGGCACTCAATAAATATTTCTTCACTAAAGGACTAGGTGGATGAGGAAGTGGCTGACGTGGTGGAGCCCTGAATGGATTTGGCTGGAGCTGCAGGCTGGCAAGAGAGAGAGTAGCCAGGATGCTATTACTGGGAGCTTAGCAGTTGGCTCCCTCCATGGTGAGCGAGGCCTGTGCTAAATCAGCAGTGGGGAACCTAAGAAGTCAGGACAGATCTTTATAGTGAGAGAGCTTGGAATTAGGAAGAATTGATTATTGGTGGGAGGTGGAGTGAGGAGAAGGGGAGGAGAGTGAATGGAAACCCAAAGATATCTAGCTTGAGTGACCACGTACATATGGAAGAGGATGCTGATAACCAAGAAAAGACGTAGCAGGAGGGGAGGGAGCCCATCTGGAGGACCTCTTGGCCCACTCCACACAGAGAATATTTTATGGCCAAGATGGTCATCAAAGTCAACAATAGCTATTCATCTGAGGAAGCCAGATAGCAAGTGCCCTCTTCTCTCAACACCATAGTTTTGATTGAGCATATAAAAATCTGTTGCTGCCTGGTTCAATGTCTAGTATAGATGCCTATAATACCAGGGTTTCTAATTTTGGTGCTATTGACATTTGGGCTAGATAATTCTTGGTTGTGGAGCTGTTCTGTGCATTCTATAGTACTTACGAGCTTCCCCAGCCTCTGCCCACCAGATGCTAGTAGCAACCCTCCCCCTCAGCTGTGACAACCAAAAATGTCTCCAGACACTGCTAAATGTCCGCTTAGAGACAAAAATCACCCCCAGTTGAGAACCACTGCTATTTACATATTCCATTTAAAAACAGCATTTACATAGACCCCATGACCTGCCTAGCAGCAGCCTACACATGGCAGCATCCAAAAAATCCAAAGCCAGCATCATGAAGGGATGATTTGTCATCTATGTGCAAGCACAAAGTCACTGTTGGCCAATTTTCATGATGTGGGGAAATTCAGTTTAGAGCTTCTACAGCTGGTGTTCGAGGGAGCCACTTTACATTCTGTGCTCAGCTACCCTGCTCATTTCTTCTTCCAGTGGTGACTGGTGTGTGCGTCAGATGTGAAAGCTCGGGCACGTATTCTGGCCAGCAGTCTATCCATTCTTTCTTGCCTCTACACAGGCAAAGTGTCAAGAGGCCAATTGACTCTCCATGAGACTATATGTGTGAAAAAGGGTTTGTATAAAGGAAAAACATGTTATACAAGGGTGTTACATTAGGCATTCTGACAGGAAAAATGATTCTTAATAAGCAGGCCCAATCCAATTAGCAATAAACAACTTCCACATGAAAAGAAGAATTTAGGAGATATGTAGACAGGAGGAAAAAATGAGGTCTCACTGTTAAAATATGACTCTGCATTAGGAAAATGAATTTCTCCTCCCTTTATTATTTTTCTGAGGGAAAAAAAAAGAAAAAATTAAATGTGAAGAGATAAAAGGTCACTACTCCCTTCACATATACCACCACCACCACCTCAGCCTCTCTCAATTCAAAATACTTCACCCGTTTCAACCCTCTCTGTCAGTCTCCTTCTAATCGATTGTAAGTATTCGGTGGGAATCTCAAAAAGGCTGGTGTGGACAGCCAGGCTTTTGTATTAGCCGCTCATCCTCTCTAGGATGGTTGCTAGGCTTCTCTCGCCACATCTTTTCTCTGAATAGCCTTCATTGTGACCATTTAGCTTCAGTAATTTTAATCTGTGCCCCACAAAGCAGAAAGGTCCACACTTTTGTCTAAAGCATCCAGCAAAGTCTGATCCTTACAATTGAAGGGGAAATGAATAAGGGAAGAGAGCTCAAAAGAAAATTAAAGATGGATTAAATTCAAAACAGATGTCATCTAATTTACAAATCTGACACATAGCGCAGCAGGCCAGATTTTAGACTTCAGGCCAAAATTACAAGACTATCAAAAGAAAAACAATTAGCATCCTAGAGAGAATGAAAAACTGGAGGAGACGGGAGCCTCCTTTGCACCAAATGACTGAATTAATCAGGTGATTTTTTATTTGATGCACCAGGTAAGCACACTTGCACTTTTTTTGTTCCTGTGTTTCAGGATGAATGTTTTTATCTAAATAATAAACCACCGGAGGCTGACTAACAGGACAGCCATGCAAAACATTTAGATTTTGAAATTAATTCTGGAGAAGCAAAAGAAAGATAACAGCAATTGTGGATTAAAAAAAGAGAGGGTGGTGCTTACTTTGGCAGCACATATGCTAAAATTGGAACGATACAGAGAAGGTTAGTATGGTCCCTACTCAAGGATGACATGCAAATTCGTGAAGCGTTCCCTATTTTTCTTACGGTTACCAAGGGGGAAGGGGTGGGAGGGAAAAACTGGGAGATTGGGATTGACATATACGCACTACTATATGTAAAATAGATAACTGATAAGAACCTGCTGTATAGCACAGGGAACTCTACTCAATATTCTGTAATGACCTATATGGGAAAAGAATTTAAAAAGAGTGGATATATGTATGTGTATAACTGATTCACTTTGCTGTACAGCAGAAACTAACACAACATTGTAAATCAACTGTACTCCAATAAAAATTAATTCAAAAATTTTAAAAATAAAAAAGAGAGGGTGTCAAGATAGGAGAAAAGCTCTATACCTTTCAAAACTGTATGAGCCCTAAGTAGCCTGCTGGGTGGCCACTAACCATTGAACCATTTGCTTGCTGGGACCCATGGGAAGCTGGGGAAAGAGAGGGTGGCTCCTGGCAGCTGTGTGCTGGCTGAGCAATCAGTGATCCTTGGACTAGAAGACGCCTTTGCCAATGCATGTGGTGCCAAGGAGGCCGCTCTAATCAGGCACCATCAGAATTGGGGACAGTTTGTCACAGGTGGTCTTAGTAGGAGGTTAGGCTTGGCCCCAACTAGGGATGGAAGGTTTGAGGGATAGAAATTGTGAAAAGAAAGCAGAGGTGGGGAGGTAAATAGGAGAAATGAGAAAAGGTAGGGAGAAAGAGGGGCCAGGAAGAAGTCACAAGGGGAAAGCAGAGGGAAAGGAGAAAGGGCGCCTGACCCAGCCTTAAGTCCCAGGCCTGGGAGGGGTCACAGTTCCCTCAGATCCAGCTTTCACACCCTAGCCAAAGCCATCAAAGTCATGGGGGAGAAAGTTACCTTTAAGAAAAGTTTTAACACAAAGCATTAACCTCTGGCTTGATTAAATGGGTGTATGGTCTCTGGTTGTTTTGGTGGTGATGGTGATAGTAGTGGTGAGACTGTTTATTATTTGTATTTAAGAATCAGGTGGGAAGTGAGGGGTAAGCAATGGAAGGTAAAATATAGTCAAAACCTATTCGGTAGGTTTAAATCTGATTTCGGGATACAGGTATCCCTCACTTTTCAAAAGTTCGCTTTACACCCCTTTGCTTTGAGAAGAGACCTACATTAGTACAGTCGTCTTGATTCCAGGACCCCTCGGATACCAGAAGCCATCAATCCATCTATCCTCGAGTCCCTCTTATAAAATGGTGTAGCGCAGTTGGCCCCTGTATAGGCTAGTTCCACATCCTCAGTTTCAACCAATTGCAGATCAAAATTCAGAATTCATTCTGTGGTTGGTTGAATCTGAGGATGCGGAAGGGGGATATGGAGGGCCAATTGTATCTGTTTTTGCTAACAGAAAGAAATACAAAGAGGATTTTCACTTTTACAAAAAAAAGGTAACTGCTTCTTCGCCTTATACCCATTTCAGCTTAGGAAAGGTTTCATAGGAATGCTCAGATAGCGGGAGAAACCTGTAAATGGAAAGCAGTGACACAGTGGAGGGAAGGAAATGAAACAACAGTATGTGGGAGAGAATGAAGGGAAGATAGAATAAGGAAATTGGACACGGGTTCATGCCCCGGTCCGGGAAGATCCCACATGCCGCGGAGCGGCTGGGCCCGTGAGCCATGGCCGCTGAGCCTGCGCGTCCGGAGCCTGCGCTCCGCAACGGGAGAGGCCACAGCAGTGAGAGGCCCGCGTACCGCACAAAAAAAAAAAAAAAAAAAGAATAAGGAGATTATGTTCACAAGGAAAGGACTCCAGGACGTCTCCCCTCCTTGGAGTCACCCCAGAGTTTTGGTTTATTCTAAATTTTATGCATTGAACATCAAAGGAGTGGATAACAGGGTGGAACAGGGGATTTGAGTCAATGTGTGTCTGGAATGTATAGCAAAGCAACATGGACTGCAGAGACCCTTTTCCAACTGTGAGACCCTTTGCAACCTGTCATTCCAGAGTTCCCATCTTGACATCTGGGAATCACATCAGAACCCAATCCTGGTGTGATACACAGTCTCTGAAGGCACAGCCCGAGAGTTTAGGAGTGATGGCTCTTTATTGAGTCCACAGCCGAAACTGCAGAGAGCAGGGAGCCAGGTTCTTCTCTCCAGCTTTTCAGAGAAGGCCGTGTTTCTGAGTCTGATCAAGCTTTTAACCAGCTCCACCATGTGATGGGTTCAGCGCTGGGAGCTTTTACTATGTTATATTGTTACATCGTCACAACAACGTCTTTTAATATATATTAGGATTACAGAGGCTTCATACTAAAGCATAGTGGAGGAAACTTTGTGGATGGGCAAGAACAAAGTAAAATTCTTTACCCAACCCCTACTCACCTCTAGGTTCATGGTAGTTCTTCGAGGGGCAATAGTGTAAACGCCCAGACATCAGCTCATAGGGTTTTCTTTCGTTTCTTCCTATAGTGTAGTCCAGTGTATCTCAAATTGTAGTGTCTACAAGATTTACAGTGTTCACAATACTTCATTAATAAAGGAATTTTAAAGGAATGTCAGGGGTGACTTGCCTGTTCCTCCCCAAAGTGATACCACACTAACCTTTATTATTACCTTCTATCAATAGAATGCCTTCTTTGTGCCTCTCTTCCCACTGAAGGCTGCCCTTATCCAGGACTCCAGTTTGGTATCCCTTCCCCAGGAGGTCTTCCCCATCCACCCATGCCCATGGTGACCTTCTCTCTTTTGCCCTGCTACAGCTCACATTGCCTCTCCACTCCTCCACACCTGAAGTCCTGCGCTGAAGTGCTAGGTATCTTTCTGTTTACCCTCCAGTCTCCCCCAAACTTGAGAGAGCTAATATTCGGAGCCTATGCACTATGGAAGGAAAATAGAGTCTTAAAAGTGCTTACAAGAGCTCCCACTTTTTTAGGCAAGACATGTTTATACAAAGAGAAATTGATTCTTTGAGAGCAACTGTTGGCTCGAAAAATGTACATAAGGAGGTTCAGGACCATAATTAAAAACATGTGATGTTCTGGTCAGTGTTGCCCCCTGCTTAGGAAAAGCTGAATGTGATTTCACCCCACCAAGTTAACCAGAGTTTTCATAAAAAACATGTATATGTTTTCAATCTGGGGAGGTCTAGGGTGGTCACTTGTATAAAAAGAAAATCGGAACAACCATTGGTGGCAGTAGCTGTGGTTCTTGTTACTCCTCCATGTGTAGGGAAGGAAGGGCTTTGGTTTTTTGCCCCTCTTCTTACTGGAGAAGTTAAGCCTGTCATGTGGTACCCTTTATGTTCGTCTGCTCTTCATTTGCTTCCACCATTTGTCCTTCCTTAAAGCAGCATTTATGGGGATGCGAAGGCCTGTAAAGGTATTTCAGGAATTCGTTTATCAGCAAGAGAGGTAGGTGGGAGACAGCATTATCAGCTTTGGAGTGGATGAAGCAGCCCCAGGGAACGTGCTGGCTCCGCCAGTGTGGACAGCCGTGCCAGGGGGACCAGGCCCTTCTCCTGTCACACAACTGTGTTCAAAACACAGGACACACAAAAGAGAAAATAGCTTTTCATCGAGCTTCTGTGGTTTGGCTTCCCCTTTCAAACAAGACAGGGAACGGCAAAGCTTTAGCCTGGAGGAAAGGAAAACCTGTGTTGTGGGAGGAGAGGTGAGAGGGACTTTACCCTAGACGGCCCCTTGTGGGAAGGGTGACAGCTGAGGATAAAACAGTTCTACTTGACCCTGATGACCCAGCTGTTTGCTATTTTCATTCCCCAAAAGCTCCCTGTTCCTTTTTGGTATCCATCATAATTGAACTCTGAAGTTGCTATTTGCATGCTGTTTCCTGAGTTTTGAACACCTTTCAGTTTTTGTTAAAGGGGACACCAGAATTTATTTTTCAGACCTCTGTGAAGGGTTGCTCAGCGATGATACATCAACTCTGTTCTGGTGTGTTCCCACAGTATGTCACTTGGTGATATCAGCATATAATAATTCTTGTTGGTTACTGTGCTATCACCAGTCCCAAAATATGTATTGCTTCTTCCTGTGGTAGAGTCAAAGGCAAACTGAAGGGAACACCTACTGAGAAGCAGGGGTAAGAGGGTATGAAGCAGGTGAGCCCTGGAGGTGGATACTTGTGTTTAATGCTGGGTGTACTAGTTGATCTTCAGTAAATTAGTCGACGTCTCTGTGTCTCAGCTACTCCATCTGTGAAATGGAGATGGCAAAGGGCCTGCTTCACTAGTAGAATGGGCAGACCGGAGGAGGGGATGTATCAAAAAGGATAACTTAACCATTGCCCTGCTCTTCCAGTATTAAACGATGGTGAGTGACAACGTCTTACCTTCTTCCCTCTTCAGGCCCAGTGGTTGCATTTCATGGCGGATACCCTCCCCTTGACCCTCATGGCCAGCCCCCATTAGCTGCTCATGTTCCCAGAAAAAAAATTAGCCTAGAAAAGGAGGGGCGTGTTATCTCTACAATCCTCACCCCTGATTCAGAGTGTTCTGATGACATTACCAGGTTACATTTTTGTGCTCTTTTATAATTTTCAAAGTGCTTTTGTAACTTGTGCCACATCCAGAGGACAATTCATTAGGATCTGTCAGCCTTCTGGTAAGGCTGCCGCTCACCAGGTCTGCCCATTCTAGGCTCGGGAACCTTGACTAATAATTCCGGGTCCATCTGAACCAGTATCTGTCAGGGGCAAAAAGTGAAAAGGTACCTTTACCTCAGAACTGATAAAGACCCTGGAAAGCTTGAGAAGAATAAAGCTATGGAATGTGAGGGAACTGCATACAGTTTACCACACTCCAACTCCAAATAACACACATTTATTTACTTACTTATTTACTTACTTACTTATCTACCTAGCTGCGTTGGGTCTTCGTTGCTGCGCGTGGGCTTTCTCTAGTTGTGGCAAGCAGGGGCCACTCTTCTTTACAGCTTGTAGGCTTCTCATCGTGGTGGTTTCTCTTGTTGCGGAGCACAGGCTCTAGAGGGCAGGCTTAGTTGCTCCGTGGCATGTGGGATCCTCCCGGACCAGGGATCGAACCCATGTCCCCTGCATTGGCAGGCGCATTCTTAACCTCTCTGCCACCAGAGAAGTCCCACACACGGTTTATTAAGTCTCACCTCACTACAGAATTAGTGAAACCCTCGGCAGCTTTGCTTGATTAAGGGAAAGTGTCTCTGCCCTGGTCTGCTTCAGATTCTGTTCTTTCAGTGCCTAGGCCAGTGCTTCTCAAACTTGAATATGCACTGGAACACCTGGGGATTGGGTTAAAGTGCACACTCTGATTCGGCAGGTCTGGGATGGAGCGCGAGATTCTTCATCTCCAGCAACCTCTAAGGTGATGCTGATTCTGCTGGTCCAGCAACCTCGCTTTGAGCAGCAAGGGCAGGGGCTTTGCACTTTTTACTGATCTTCTGTGTCCCATTCCTTCTCGTGTTAGTTAAATGAAAAGAGAACAAATGACTGAGCACCTGTATTAGAGTGATCACTTCCTCATATCAGGACTTTTAAACTTTTGTTCTATTAGCAGAACGTTCTCTCTCCATGCCTGCAATTGCTCAGAATTCATCCTTGAAGTACAGAGATTTTTTAAAAATCGACCATTTCTATATCCCAGTCCTTGTATACTCACACAGTAGGGAGGGTCGCTCTCCTATAGTCCGCAGTCTTTAGGATGCTGCAGAGGTAGGAGGGACTGTATGGTCCTTCCTGGCTTAGAAAAAGAAGAAGCTTATCTTCCAGGTTTGGTATCACCTGTACAAGCTGCCTTCTTTCAGTATCAAATGTCCACATTGAGCAGTAGCTACCTAGGGTTTTACCATTTGACATTTTCATGCCCGTTCTGTATTGGGCTACGCTGTCAAATCCATTATCTTCTATAATGTTTTCAGCAATCTGGTGATACAGTATCATTGATCCCATTTTTAGGTAACAGAAAAGTCATAAAGAGATTTGCCTGTCACTAACAAACAGGAGATTGGAGTCATAAACCTAGATCTTTTCCCTGGAAGGCCATATTCAGTCTATTTCCCCGCCACGCTCTCCTTTTGAATCCCCTAAAAAGAATCTTGTTGTGAATGAAATAAACCATGGAGTCATTTCATTTCAGCAAGTTCTATGTTCTGGTGCCCATATAACTGAGCACCTGCTGGTCGCTGCTCTTGCACACTGAGGCAGTCAGGGGCAGAAGAGAGTACCAAGAATTTGGATTCAACATTGTCCTTTCCCTTAGTATTCAAGTTTAGCTTTTCCAGAGGCATTACTCATTTCAGTTCCAAAACAGATGACAGTGCTGTGGAGCTGGGGGATCATCTCTGTCATTCTTATGATGATTGATGACCCAAGAAACTGCTGAAGAGTAGGGAACATAACATCCTAAGAATTTAGGACTCCTATGTGGATTTGGTCCATCATATTCTCCTGCTTCTCCTCTAACAAGCTCAACTCTGCAGGATACATATCCTGGGCATGGGATCATAAGCCAAGCTCATCAAAAGTTAACTAATATTATTTTTCTTTGATTTAAGGAGCCAGGAGGAGAGGCTGCCAATCTCTCCACCTCTGCCAGCTTTATAGTCTCATCTCCCAGCTTAATGAGAGCAGTGAACTGCCCAAGGACCAATTCGTTTCTAAGGGGGAGTCCCGCTCACACAAGAGGGAGATAATTAGGTCTTCCCCTGCCCCTCCTGGTTATCCCTAGAGATGCTTTTACAACCTTTACCTTGGCAATAGACACCAAAAACTGTTCAGACTGGAAATCATCTGCGCCTCTTGTAATGTGGCATGTTGAGTTAAAGCCAAGTTAATATTTAGGGGATTATAGAACTCTGACAAAGATTTCTGTAAAATTACCCCTGGAGTTAAAAGCAACAAATGGAAAAAAAAAATAACAACCCCCTTGCATGAGCCCAACTCCCTGGCCCCCACAAATAAACGTAAACAGGACCGGGATCTCCACTCTCCACCCATACTTTCACATTTGTGATGCATTTCTTTGCTCTAAAAGGAACGCAGAGTTTCTCTCTCTAAAAGATTTTTGTTTTTGAACAATTCTCTATCTATGTATACTAAATTTAAAAACCAAGAGGAGAAGTCAAGGAGCAGTGAGTGTTTTTTATAAATTCAAACTTCTACCTACCATTTTCTGACCTTTCAACCTATTGGAACAAAAACTTATCCTAATTCTCTGCCGGCAAAACTCTGTGACAAATCCAGGTGGATTGATGGCCAGTAACAGAAAATTCTCTCTGGTCCATCTTGTGGCTTTGGCTACCTTGGAGACCCTTCATTACCACCCCTATCCCCTGACTCCTGTGTTATAAAATCTCCAAATCATATAAACAAGGAAGATCATGTATAAGAGAGAAATTCTTTGTGGTGAGAAACCTACTCATCAGCAACACTCATCAGCCTCATATCTAGAGATTACTTTTCTGGCCCAGACATTTTACTGTCGCTTCTTTACTTATTTAGCCCTTTTCAAATCCCTCTTTTCACTCCTACTCTTGCTCCTTACTTCTCTCCACAGTTGATATTTACCAAATGACACTGCCCTATCCCCTACTCCCCATGGACCAGGAGAAGCAGCCAGTGCTTCATAGACATCTGGTAGACCTCCAGAGGGTTTTTTGTGGTTGCAGGGAGCGGGCTGGCTTCAGAGATGTAGGTGGTCTCAGTTCATTTATTCTGCAAACACTTCAGGTACCTGTGAGTGTCAAGCACTGTGCCAGGCACAGGGGAACAAGGATGAGCATTATAGTTCCCTGCCCACTGAGCAGCAGGGATTTACCCAGGAATACGGTGGCCAGATGAAACTAACAGAAATACAGGACATCCAGTTAAATTTCAGGTAAAGAACAAATAATTTTTTAGTATAAGTATAATCATTTTAGTATAGTACAATACATATTTTACTATGTCCCATTAGAGACATACCTATACTAAAAAAAATATTTGTTGTTTATCTGAAATTCACATTTGGCCAGATACCTGGCAACCTGCCCCAGAGGCACCTGACCTAACCCTCTTGGGTCAGCGGATGTCTAGGGTTAACCCATAACTTCTTTCATGCCCAGAGTCCCCTCAGGGATGCTGTAAGGCAATCTGAAGGTGAAGGAAGGCATGCTCCCAGGGACGAGAGCTCTGACTCACACAGTCCATGGTGCTTAACAGCCAACACTTGGCGACTGGAGACAGGGGCAGGGAAAGGGGGCTGAGTGACTGTCCTCTCCTAAAGTCTGATGCCGTAGCATTCTCCAAGGGACATCAGTACCTTCCAGGATATGGAATATTGATCTGCCTGTGTCTAGGCCATTGGTGTTTTCTTTTTACATTAACACAGTGCCTAGACAAGGACAGATAAAGCTTCCAGAGGAGTAATAATAACAATTAATAATAATAATAAAATTTAACATCTCCTGACTTCCCGTTTTGTGCTAGGAACAGTGCTTCACACCGATTCTGTCATTTCAGCTTCCCAACAACCCTATGAGTTAAGTATAGTTATTATCTCCATTTTGTAGATGGGGAAATTGATATGAAGAGGACATGAAATAAAAGATATCCATAAGTAAGAAAATTTTATTTAAAAAAATCAGAAACTGATCCAATAAAATTATTGAGGGAGATTTACTATAATCATGTGAGATTTGAAGTTTTTTTGGAAGAAAATGCTATTATTTAAAGTGTTGTTATAACCCAGAGTTTTATGTAGAAAGAAAAAACTAGTAAATGCATGAGAAACTATACCTCTAACAACTTGTATGTTTTGAGATTTAAAAATTTGTTTAATGCTCAACATCTGATATATATATATTGGGTTATACTTTGTGCTTCACAAATTTTTAAGTTTTAATAATCCCAGCTATAGAAATTTCTAAAATGAAGTTCAAAACTAAAGGTATCTTTCATTTTTGAAATGTGATTAGGTTCCAAGGAACCAGAGGAATACTTTAGTTTGGTGACTATACATGGACTAATATAGATAGAAAATAAATACTGCCCCCAAATTTCTCATCTTGAGAAGGATCTTTTAAAATTAACCTTTGTAATCATGATGGTTTTTAAAATACCATCCAATGACAGCACTATCTTGATTTTATTTGTAATAGGAGTAAAAATTCAGCTTTTAGAATCTTCTGGCTGGAAGATGTAAAAACCTCCCATGTGTTTGTGGGCAGCCAGTATCTTATGTGTGTCAGAAAGGGAAACATGTTCAAGATGAGCATTTATTCCCATGCGCTGGTTCTTGAAATCTACTCATGTATATTTCACTCAATCATGGGATGGAAAATAAGTTTTTCATTATGTATGCAAAACCATAGGAAGCCTATAAAAGTTATATTAAAAATGCATTTAAATTTTCTCAGCAATAGCTTATTACACAATAAACAATGTCCTGTTACTTAATGGATGATCTACTGTCCTTCCCAGTTTTCACCTTCAGCATCTCTCCCTGGGCTGGACTAATAGGAGGACTCCAACCCCTGAGGACCCAAAACTAGGAACCCTCCCTCAAGGCCAGGACCCCTCTCTGGGCCAGTCAGAAAAGCTACAGGATCCAACCCTTCAACAATGCCCACCACAGACATGGCCCCAGAATGGGTGGAAAGTAACTGAAAAAAAATCATCAACAGCCCCTCTATGTTGGTTTTCCCTAAAAAAGCAGTGCTGCTAAGAAAACCAAAATTTTATTTTCTCACCCTAACTTAAGAAATATGACAGGTTTACTTTGGCCCTTATGGAAAAATAGCCATATGTTTGAAAAAGCCAGGATTTTTCTGTGAATTTGAGGCGCCTTCCCTCAACCTCTAGGAAAAATACGAAAACCAAGTAAATACACACAACCAACAGAATTATTAAGCCATTTTGGTGAATGGATTTCTAGAGATTATTAACCCTTGTGTTTATAAGGAAAGAATTAATCCTAACCCCAAATTATATGATTGATAGTGATTATTAAATTGAAATTAAAGTAGCTCTAGTCTGGCTCGATATTAGAAGGCAGGTAAGGGAATTTAAATGCATACTACTTTTCTCTAATCATTCAGCACCTCAGTGAGCATCAGTGAGCTATTTCTGCAGCTTGTCTGTGGGGTCTTACTCTATCTAAGCCACTGTGTTAGCCCTCAGAGAGGTAACAAAGTTATTTCACAAATAGCCCCTGCCTTAAAGGAGGTAATTTTAATGACCCACAGAGTCTTTTATAAATTCTACTATACAAGATATTTGGAACTATTAATGTCATCCATGGAAAACCTCTTTCCTCCAACATAATAAAATTCAGAAAGATTTTTCTTGCTTCATAAAATGGAAGTGTCCCACTGATTTCTTTAAAATAACAAAACCATGAGTTTACACAGTCCATTTGAAATGTTCTTATTTCTAATAATTTCAGTACAAACAGATCCGCATATATAAGTTTTCTAGAAAATTCCTGGCATGAATTTCATATGAAAGCATGCTTTGGAAAGCTAGATAAGAATATGGTAGATGACCATAAAAACTGCTTTTCGTCCTCTGAATCCTTCAAAAAGGATTTCTAATACAAAGTTGCCATAAACACCAATGTTTCTAAACTTCTGGCAGAATACACTGTAGAAGCAATTTCAAAGACCTGTGTCCATAGTAGTTACTCAATAAATATTTGTCAAATGACAAATTTAAAAATTGATCAGGTACAGTTTTCAGTTTTGAATAAGAAGCAGTTAGCAGTTAACACTGTTCTGAAGGGTATATGTGATGAGCATCGAATGCAATGATTTTCATTCTTTTAGGAGAAAACCCAGCAC
Source organism: Physeter macrocephalus (assembly GCF_002837175.3). Lineage (NCBI taxonomy): Eukaryota > Metazoa > Chordata > Mammalia > Artiodactyla > Physeteridae > Physeter > Physeter macrocephalus. Next base: position 52,011,334 of record NC_041214.2, on the reverse strand, counting down.
TGAAATCGAATTTCTTGAGAAGCTGGAAGAAGCCAGCCTCACTGTTGATGAAAATGAAGACCATGAAAAGCTCCAGGTTAAAATACAGGCTTTTGAAGAGAAAATAAATTCTGAGGGCAACACCCCTGGCTCAATCAGAAGATATAGTTTGGACCAAATTTCTAAGGAGGAAAGAAAAGACATTAGATTTAATAGGTATAAATTTTGTTTGGCTGGTTTTTAGAATATGTGCTTCATGTTTGCTATTAGTTTTCTTATCACACTTTTATTAAGTGGTTTTTAAATATCTTTTACCTCTAGCAAAATTCATCCACAGTGCTTTCGCGATCCAAAGAAGCTCGCTATGTTAAAAGGAGAATTCAAGTAAAAGTCATAAACCTATGGTTCATTTTTTAAAAACACTTCTTAAATATAAATATGCTGATATTGAGAATGACTGTCAAAAGCTTTTCTTGATTTCTGATGAAAAAGCAGAAGCAAAAGTAGAAAAAAGAATATAAATATGTAAGTTTACCATTTCCCAGCCAGTTTTGCCATGAAACTGATGTTTAAATCTTTGTTTTGGGAGGTAGCCTAGATCTACAAAGGTTTGGCTTATTACATAATGTGTATGTTTTATCAAATTCTGTTAATAGCACCAATTTTCAGTTTCACACACTAGAGGAAGTAACTTTTGCCCCAGCGTTATTATTCTTTCTTTTCCTTGTCAGTAAACGGTAGCCCAGCTTCTTTACCTGCCTCAGCCTTCCCTTTGTTTGTATTGTAGGTCAAAGAGTTTGGCTTTGCACACCGCGCTAACGAATGACTTGAGTTCAGAGGATGGGGAAGTTGTAGAGAGTGGAGACACGCCAGCCAGCATCTCTCTTTCAGAAATAGACCCACTTGGCCAAGGACATGACAGGTCGCCCTTTAAGGGAGACACTGATGGATCACAACTGGTAAATTCTTCAGTTTCACACCCAAGTATTATACATATAGAATCTGAGAATTTGCCAGAAACAGTTAAAGAAAACTATCAGGAAGAAACTCCAGATACAACCTCAAGGCCTGTAGAATACCATGATAAGCTCTACTTGCACTTAAAGGAAAACCTCAGTAAAGTGAAAGCATATGCTGTGGAAATGGGAAAGAAGATTCCAGTCCCTGACCAGTGTACCATTGAAGGTAAGTGACCTGAACTCACAAAACTTAAGAAATTTCAGGTATCGCTAGAAAAAACAAACAAATAAACAAAACTCCAGTAATGTAAATCGCCATACCCTTCTGGATCTTTTGTAAAATAGATAATTTGAAAATACCCTTACGTTATTTTAATTGCTTTTTTTCCCCCGTAAGTTTAATCATCTTTTTGATTCCATTTGAATCTACCTAAATCTACCAACTCTGAGTTTTTCAAACCTCAAAATATATTGTTTCTGGTTTCCCATCCATAGTGTTCAGGAAAATTCTGGAAAGGGATATGTGGCCCCCAAAACAGGCTCTGGGGTAGGTGTCCAACCAGAGGCATTTTCCATCCACATAATCATGCAAGAAAGCTATGGGCAGCATTGAGCTCCAAGAGATTTTCCTTCTATTCATTCAACAAGCACTTATGAAGCAGCTACCGTATGCCAGGCACTGCGCCAAAGGTTCAGTTATGAACCAAACAGACGCACTCCCTCCCTGATCTCTTGGAGGTTAGACTATCGAAAGAAAAGATTGAAACCATAGTCAGGAGGTGATGTAAGGTCAGGAGCCAGTGAGAGTGTGAGCTAGTCAGAAAACAACAAAGTAAGAAAAGAATGTCAGGGCCGGAACTTCTCTGAGGTGCCCGATTTAAGGAGATGCCAAAAAAGCTCAGTAAAATTTAAGTAAAGTCATAATTAGTAACAACATCTTGCCAAGCCATAATGAGCTGAGGCAAAAGGAGGTAAGTAGTAATATTGAGCATGTCTTTATTTACAGTTTTGATATTTTGTTTATCATGGACTTTTTGTATTAATTTTGATTTTTAAAAATATTATTTATCTTGACTACTAAATTTTCTGGTGCTCCTTTAAATTTGTGCCCTAGTCCTGGCCCCAGGAAAGATGATAGGTTGGAGACACAGGTACTAAAATGGCAGAGTGCCCAGGGCAGGCTTACCCTTCTGTAGTGGGTTGAGCAGGTGTGGATGACTGAAGGCACTCTCGGGCTAATTAGATCTTTCCTACAATCACTCTTAAGCAGCAGCCGTGTTCTTCCCTTGAGATTTAGATTAAGGTCCTTGCCCACTCCTAGGACATGACATCTTTTCACAGGTTTCAGCTCTCATAGAAAGCATAGAAAAAGCCAGGCAGCCTCTCTTCCAGAAAGAAACACAGATGAAGGATGGGGAATCCAATTTATATTTACCCACCCACTGACCATCATCCCCTTTCATGTTTAGGTACTAGGAGGGTTTTTCCATACTCTACTTTCTATTTCCTTCTCCCACTCCATATCAGAGGAAAGTGGATTCTCATGCTACCAAAGGAAAAGGGCGGTTCAAGCATTTTGTAATGACAAATATTAATGTTTAGCATGTTTGTATAGAATCTGACATTTTCTTTTTTAAAAAACTGAAGTATAGTAGATTTACAATGTTGTGTTAGTTTCAGGTGTACAGCAAAGTGACTCAGTTATACATATATATACGTGTGTGTGTGTATATACATATATTCTTTTTCAGAGTCTTTTCCCTTATAGGTTATTACAAAATATTGAGTATAGCTCCCTGTACTATACAGTAGGTCCTTGTTGGTTTATCCATCATATATATATGTATTAGTGTGTATATGTCAATCCCAAACTCCTAATTTATCCCTCCCTCCCTCTTTCCCCTTTGGTAACCATAAGTTTGTTTTCTATGTCTGTGGGTCTATTTCTGTTTTGTATATAAGTTCATTTTGTATCATTTTTTTAGATTCCACATATAAGCGATACCATATGATATTTGTCTTTCTCTGTCTGGCTTACTTCACTTAGTGTGGTGATCTCTAGGGAATCTGACATTTTCAAAAGTGTTTACATTAATTTATTGATTAGCCTTCTTAAAACTCTTTTTTGAAATGGTAACAATAGAAGTGATATTGCTCATATTCAATATAAGTTTTGGATAATTAAGTACACCAGGACTTGAGAATGGCTAAAATCAATAAGACTGAATTAACACAAACTCTTAACAATTGCATGTTTCACTAATTATCTATGTATTTAACACACATGTTGGAGAATTTATATATAATTAATTATAAGAAATTAATATAAGAAAGGTTAAGTGAATTTCCCAGTTTGACAGAGGACGTCTGTAGCAAATATAAAGTTAGATACATTTTCATCCACTGGAATAGTTTTCTATTTTTATTTTTTAAGTTTAGCTTAAATCATTAAAGATGTACTATACGGTGAGGTTTAATCTTGTGAAAATGTGAAAGAAGTCTGGCAGAGTTACTTCAAGCATCTAGTTGTCAAAATGATATTTCTTATGGCCTTGAATTCTTTTGGGAGTTTGAGGGTTAACTAGGTGACTTGGGTTTTTTTCCCAAAATATTGAATGAATCCATCATCTTTACTTAAAAAAAAAAAAAAAGTTTTTTCTTTTCATGTTTTCTACCAAGCATGGCCTAGAACTGAGAATGTATTTTTTTAAGTTGACATTTTGGATTCATTCATGCTTTTGTAATTTCCTGGAAGTTCCTGGGAAATGCCTTGCACTGAGATATGAGTGAGAGATTGAAGATTTATATGACTCACTGTAAATACATCCATGGAGAAGGGACTGGTACTGACTGCAGGGGACACATTGTTATTATTTCAGATTGTGTAAACCACTCAGCAAAACTCCAGCAGTCATCTGGCTGACACAGTTTTGCTTATTGTCATGAGATCACTTGGCTCAACAATATTGTGTTTCTTTCTTTAAAAATTTATTGAAGAAAGATTTAGGCTTAGGATTTGTGTTCTGTTTAATGTGTTGTTGGTATAAAAGAGGAATATGTAGTCTTTCTTGCTAAATTATGCAAAGTAATCAAGAAACAAGGAGGAGAACCATAAAAACCACTTCCACAATATTAAAAAGACAAATAAGCCAGCAGGAAATAAGAGCAAGAACAACAACAAAGAATTAAGAATAATTTTAGACTGATGTTACAAAGTCCGTGCTAAAAGGACATGACAAAACAATCCTTTAAAGAAGTTCTTTTTGTATTGGTTTGAATCATATGAAAAAAACTGATGTTCAACTTCCTTATTTTGAATGACAAAAACATCACTTTCATATGGTTCAACATAATACTTCAGTAATAAAATATGTTGAAAGAATAGAAGCCTCATAGTCACTGTACAGCAGAATTCAGTATGTGGTGAATCAAGTCACAAATAGCATTCTTATCCTCAGTCAGCCATCTTATTACTGCATGATATTGATCGCAGTGGGAACAGGCAATGGGCAATAGATCAGCACAAATCTATCATCATATCTGGAAAAATTGTCAAACCCCAGGTCTTATTGAAGCTGGGTCAGCAGTTCATTTTGGGTATGAAAGCCTGTTATTCCCTAGTCAGTTATTCTCTCCTGGGCTCCATTGACCTCTGGCATAGGAGCAGGTTTGCCAGCCACTGAAAGTTATGTATTCATGCGCAGAGTGATAGTCTAATATCTGCTTGATTATATTTACATAAAAGACCAGAGGAATTTTGTTCATCTGCAGAGGGGTATTTTAAAAATCTGAATCACTGGTATTCATTTATGTGAACAAAAATGATTTAGAGGTTAAAAACAAAGCACATGATATTGAAATAAATCCTTGAAAATCTGGCCTATCACTGGAGTTCTATAAAGGAAGATATAAAATCTTACAAGAACCCATCAATGCTGCCTTGGTTCGCTTTGAAGTATTTCCTGATTGGGTGAAAATACATCCCATCTGTAGAGCACATCAGCAAGGCTGACTTGCAGAAAGCTAATTTTAAAGCTGGTAATGTGGTCCTTTCTCTAATAGACCCACATGAGTTGATTTTTCTTGACTCGAACAGGTATGAGAATATACAAAAATAAAATACAGCTCATTGTAAATATCAAGAAGCAGGTGCTGTTTTCATAATTAATTATAAATAAGGCTTCCTTATTGAAATTTTGCATGTAGTCAAGTCCAGCCTCATATTGGGATGACCGAGGAGACAAAGCCCACACCAGTCCTTTACCTCTTTTTCCTCAGTTGGTCCAATCTGGAGGATAATGATTACACTGATCCACTTAATGGTTCTGGGGGAGGTTTCTTTCTTTCTTGTTTAGAATAGATTGGTTTAATCCTAGGATTAGAATCATTTACCCATGGGAAGAGTTGTAAGATATGCAGGTAGAGAAAAATCCTAAAGTTTTTCCACACAATTTGAGAGGGAAAACAACAAAATAGGAAGATGTCACAAATTCTCTGGAACCTCATTTCACCGATGTGGTCCACTGATCTCGTTTGGAGAACACTTGTTAGGGAAAAAATTTTCTAGAGAATTTTTCTTGGTGCTTTGGAATTTATCTTGGATGACCTACTCACCAGTTCCCATTTCTCCAGAGTGGATTTGAATCAAAAGAAGACAGGTAAGATGGTGGCAGGGTTCTCCCCTTCACTTTCTCCTGCCACACACATCCTGCTTTCTGTAATCTACATTGGCCCATGAGAAATACCCAAATAATATGGCTAAAGGAAGATCTACAAGTCCTTTTGCAAAGACCCCTTCTGAACTCCTCTATTAACATCAAGTCACTGCCCTTGTTCATCCCCAGCCAAGAGTAGCTGCAAGGCCTAGACAGATACCATGTCACTGGTAAGGATGTTATGCACTTAAATCCACAACCTAACTTGTTCTACTAGAGGGCATCAGATAACTTTATTTCTCATTAATTATAGTTCCACAAGCTCTTCGTTATTAAAAAATAAAAAGTTTGATTTTCTTTGCACATTTCAAATAAATGACTGAAGAAAAATGCCCTAACTGTGCTATTGGACAAAGAAGTGTGCTGCTTATTTGCATACTTGAATTTGCTTTACCTGATATTATCTATGGATGAGATGTTTATTCATCCAGCTAGGAAACAGTGCAAAGTGAGATTGATAAGCACGTTTTGTATGGAAATTGGGAGAAATTATCTGTCAGTAAATGAAATGAGTCAACTAAACTCTTGAAATGGTCAGTTCCTCTAATATAGGGTCCACCTTGGGTATGTGTCTAATGGATTTAAAGGGACTGTGCTAATAAATAAACAGAAACAAAAGTAAGTACATAAATTGAGCAAAAAATGCATAGGAGTGCCTTGCAGTATATCTCGCCCTAAAAGTAGCCACATTAAAAGAAGAAGAAAGAGGAGGAAGAAAAGGAGGAGATAGCTAGGAGCAGAAGTAGTCTGCTGTGACATATTTCATATTCTTAAATATATTCTTCTAAATGTATTATTTGTAAAATAGAAGGCTATATGGCATTATACTTTTATGTCTGTAGTGAGTATTTTTATCTTTTTTTTAGGGAAGCTCATACTCAGAGATTATTATCAGTCTTCTGTTATTGTTGTTTGGGGACTGTCTTTACTCCAAAGCATACAGTGGTGGACAAAATGGTCCTGAGCCACTGATGGTCCTCAGCAGAAGAGTACATTCCAATCCAATTTGCCACAAACCAAATTTCAGGCAAGTGAATGTTATTTTTTTAAATTTACTTTCATTATGAAACTGGCAGTATGTGCCCTGTAGGGAAACAAAATGGAAACAAAATAGATATCATCAAATCTTATTTAAAAACTGAGCAAATCTATATTTCTGAGCTCTGTTGTTGAAGAGCTGGTAGCCAGGAAACTGGAAAGAGATTATATGGCTGGGTAAAGGGTTTTGATATGACAGAGGAAAGCCGGGGGGTGTGGAAAAAAGATGGTTTCCTCTTGTTTGCTCCACATTAACCATCAAACTTTAGATGATGGAGGATTTCTAAATGTTTTTCCAAAAACGCAGGCAATCACACAGTTGGCAATCAGGAATTCAGGTGTTTGATAATTTGGTGGCATTTATTTGTGTTACAGTCCATTGCCATAGAGATGCATATTTACAAAGAGCAGATGAGTCTGTCTAAAGCAGACAGAGCCTCATGTCACATATTGGCAGACCCACTTGGGGGTCAGTGAAAAAGAGCTAATTGAAGCACACCAGGTCCCTGGGTTTCCTCTGTCAACATTTTTGACCTGTCCACATTAGAGACCAGTAAGAAATTATAAAAGGCAATTTTTTCTTTTCATAATAAAAGATTCAGTGGACTTTAAAAAATAGTTTATGGAAAATACTCATTTTTCGATGAAATATTCACATCAGTTATCAATTATGCCATCATTAAAATAGGCCACAAATTCAGGAGACATAATGCCATTGCAGAAACTCTGATTCTGTTTCTCATATCAAAACCCCTAATTTCCAAGTAGCCTTTTCAGATTGGCTTTTTTCACCTAGTAATATGCATTTAAGCTTCCTGCATGTTCTTTTTTGTGGCTTGATCGCTCATTTCTTTTTAGTACTGAATAATATTCCATTGTTTGGATGTATCTACCATTGTAGTATCATATAGACTAGTTTTACTGCCCTAAAAATCCTCTGTGCTCTTCCTATTAATCCTATTAATTCACCCATTAATTCTACAAATATTTCTGAGTGCCTACCACATGCCAGCATCATTCTAGGAACTGGGAAACATCAGTGAACAAAACAGGCAAATATCCTTGCCTTCACAGAGACTGTTCTAGTAGGAAAAGACATACAATAAAAAATAGACATGATAAATAAAGTATGGAGGGTGTTAGAAAGTGATAAGTGCCATGAAAAAAGTAGAAATAGAGCTGGCTAAGAAGAACCAGGACAAAGAAAAGGATTTACATTGTGTGTGTGTGTGTGTGTGTGTGTGTGTGTAGTTCTAGAAGGACACCCATCAAACTATCACCATCGGTTTTCTCGGAAGAATCAAATTGGATATGGGAGTACAGAAAAAGAGGAGAGGGAAGGAGAAACTTGCACATTTTAAAGTATACATTTCTGCAAGGTTTGGAATTTTGTAACAGTTTTGTAACAACAATTTTGTAACTCCCTTCGGTAATAAAGAGACATGCTGATAACTTGGACCCAGGTGATAACTCCAGACTCCTCAGAATCCTGTCTGCCCAGAGTCTATAGAATTGAGTTGAGGTCCTAACTCTGCTGTTGGGCAGCTCCAATTCCTCCAACAGATTATTTGATCTCCTGTGACACCAGTTCCTCACATTTATCCCAAGAGCATATTACAAGGTCATGAGATTTCAACCTGTGCTCCCTGAAGACCATCGGGGCCCCTTCAAAGGGCCTCGGACACCCCATCCTTCTTTCCCTGCCCTGCAAACAGAGCACCTCTCATGTAGCTGGTGTTACATGTTGGTCTTCCTGATAGGTGTTTAAACCAAGAATTCCACAGCTTAAAGAAACTTGAAAAGCACTCAGCTGCATCATTTTTTTTTTTTTTTTTTTTTTTTTTGTGGTACGCGGGCCTCTCACCACTGCGGCCTTTCACGCTGCGGAGCACAGGCTCCGGACGCGCAGGGGCAGCGGCCATGGCTCACGGGCCCAGCCGCTCCGCGGCATGTGGGATCCTCCCAGACCGGGGCGCGAACCCAGTTCCCCTGCATCGGCAGGGGCGCGAACCCGGTTCCCCTGCATCGGCAGGCGGACGCGCAACCACTGCGCTACCAGGGAAGCCCCAGCTGCATCATTTGTAAGGGCCTTTTTTAAGGTGCCTTATGTTCTAAATTAATTCTAATTGTCTTATGTCAGAGCTGGCAAAATGTAAAACGTTCGTTATTTGACAACTTTTTTTGGGTTTGTTTATTGAAGTATAGTTGATTTACAATGTTGTGTTAGTTTCAGGTGTACAGCAAAGTGATTCAGTTTTATATATAAACTATATATATATAGTTTTTCAGATTCTTTTCCATATAAGTTATTACAAGGTATTGAATATAGTTCCCTGTGCTATACAGTAGGTCCTTGTTATTTATCTATTTTATATACAGTTGTGTGTATCTGTTAATCCAAAACTCCTATTCCCTCCCCCCACTTTCCCCTTGGTAACCGTAAGTTTGTTTTCTGTCTATGAGTCTATTTCTGTTTTGTAAATAAGTTCATTTGTATCATTTTTTTTAAGATTCCACATATAAGTGATATCATATGATATTTGTCTTTTGGCCACATTTTTAATCATCCTCAACTTTATTGCTAATTTTATATTTCTAATGTAAAGTTAAACATTTTTCTTTTACGTTAATTTTCTGTGCTTTGTCCAGATATCTGTATCCATCAATTTATAATAGTTTGTTGGGAGAAAATAAGCCAGATTGTTAAATACTTTTTTTTACCTTTTTTTTTAATTGATGTATAGTTAGTTGATTGTTCAATACTCTTGAGGCTTGTCTCACTATCTGCCCAGATTTATCAGTATCTATCAAATAGCAAATGACCAATCATGATCAGTAAATTAATGCATTGTGTCTGTCCTAGCTGGTCTATTTCTATTCAAATAGTTTGGTTTACCTTACTTAACAGAAACCAATTTCATTTCAAATTGTGTAGAAAGGAGCCTACAAAAATATATAATAAAATAAAAAGACATAATTTGCTCAATTTGAGGGGAACAAAACAAACATATAGAAATAAATCTAGTAGTTGAGTTATTTCTCAGAACTGTATCCCTGGAAATTTTCACAGTTTCTAAATGTGGTTTGAAAATTTATTTCTGAGCAGTCTAGTGGACATAGTAAGGAGGGAAATAAAATTAGTTTAAAAAAGTCTGGAGTGTCCATAAGTAAAAGTATGATAATTGCTCATGGGGGAAAAAAAGAAAGCTGTTTATTTATTTGGTTGATAAGGCTGTGCCCAGTGAATCTAGATCATCAAAAAAGGTGTTTACATTATGCAACAAACAGTTAACCACTAAACACAACAACAGAGTAGTGGTTCTCAACTGGAGGCAATCTTATGGCCAGACTGGGGACTTTTGGTCGGGGAGGTGAGGTAGGTGCTACTGTCATCTAGCGGGTAGAGGCCAGGGATGCTGCTAAACATCCTGTAGTGAATGGACAGCACCCCCCGACCCCCACCACCACTAAAACAAAGAATTATCCAGCCCCCAAATATCAGTAATGGCTCAGAAACTCTGCAACAGAGCCTTGTTTCTCAAAATGTGGTCCATGGACCAACAACATTGACATCACCTGGGGACTTAGAAATTCAGATTCACAGGCCCATCTTAGACCTACTGTATCAGCATCTACAATTTAACAAGATCCCTCAGGTGATTCATATGTACATTAAAGTTGAAGAAGCAGTACTGCTGCAGGAATGAGAAATTCCATAGTGTCCTAGTAGTAGAGAATATAATTTTCTTCCTTACAGTGACTTTGTGATTTAATTCATTGACTCTTCATTTAATGCTTACCTCTTAATTGAGGAGATGACTTTTTGTCACAAGGACACTCAAGGATATGGGGCTCAGTCATTTGGACTGTTTATGGCTCTGAATTTGTGGTTCCAGTTCTTTGATTCTTCTCACAGGATATGAGTTTTAAAAAGGAAGAATAAGCTTGGAAGCCTGGAAACTCTACTCCTTGGTATATGTTTGAATTTGTACTATGTGACCTTCTGACTTTTTATGAACATGGCATTTAGTTCCTCATGGAAGGTAATTTTAATAACTGCAGAATACCTTGGGTATCAAATATATCTTCAATGATGCTTAGTCAAGTTGTGTAAATGAGTTAGAAACATTTGGATTACATTTCTCTTAAAACATGCATAGAACTAAAATTAAGCAAAAATATGCTGGAGGCAATGTATGCTTTCCTAATCGCAAAACCTTGAAAAATGGGTTGAGACAAGTATCTGTATGTGAATACACCTATCATTGATATTTACAGGTTAATCCACTTGGCCTTCATTCCTTTTATTTATTTATTTTTTAATTTATTTATTTATTTTTGGCTGTGTTGGGTCTTCATTGCTGCATGCGGGCTTTCTCTAGTTGAGGCAAATGGGGGCTACTCTACGTTGCAGTGCACAGGTGTCTCATTGCGGTGGCTTCTCTTGTTGCAGAGCATGGGCTCTAGGTGCATGGGCTTCAGTAGTTATGGCATGCGGGCTCAGTAGTTGTGGCTCGCGGGCTCTAGAGCGCAGGCTCAGTAGCTGTGGCACAGGGGCTTGGTTTCTCTGAGGTATGTGGGATCTTCCCAGACCAGGGATTGAACCCGTGTACCCTGCATTGGCAGGCGGATTCTTAACCACTGCGCCACCAGGGAAGTCCCTTCATTCCTTTTAGTTGGAACTGATGTCATTGTACTTTGGACCATCTTTTCTCTACTAAATCTATATCATTTTTTCTAAGCTTTTTTAAAAAGAACCTTGAAAATATTTAAATAAAGCTATCTTTTCCAGTAAAAGTAAATAGTTAAGACTATTCCTGTATCCCCTATCATGTCTTTCTACTGAATTTTTTTTTACAGTAACACCTCATAAATACAATTATACCCTGGGGTTTTATGTTTGTTTGATTGATTGTTTTTTTTAACAAAGCCTTTGAACTCTTAAAAATAATGGAATCTATAGTAAAAGAATCAAGACAAGCATAGGCATCCTTTATATTCTTACAACATTGATATTGTACGACCTCTCCATAATTCCAATGTCAAATGTACATTGAACACTTAAGATGTTTGTTAATGCTTCCAGAAATTTTGTCATGGTTAACTTTGCATTCCCTGGATTATTGTGGATTTTAAGTTATGTGTGACAGCAAGAAGAATTATTCTGTCTTCTTAAAGTAATTTAGTATGTATATAAATTTAAGGGTTTATTTGAGAATTTAAAGCACTAAAACATGAAGCAATTTCCAAAGCAAAGAATAAAATGATAGCATATTGCCATCCTTGGTTTGTTAAAGTGTTACCTGTGAATACCTTTAATGTAAATTATAGTGCCTTAATGGGTAAGGGTACCTATTTAAGTCCTACTGAGAAACTGGTTTTTCAAACTCTTGGGGCTTAAGAAATTCCCAAATGCTTTTTATTCAAGCATTGTTATTATTAACTTTCAAACTCATGCACATTTTAAGGAAATGTAATCCATGTGTTTCAAATTCATTTTCACTTAATCCATCAAGATATGGTTTGGTAAACTCTTCTGATCCATATGAAGTATTTTACTGATAATAAAAATCTCATCAAGAAATGACTTTTGCTGATAGTTAAGATATGTACCCAGATTGCTGAAATGTTGACCCTGTTGACTTTTGAAGACAAAGATCTTTTTCTGGTTTTGGTCACACTCTTTTCTTCCATCTCAGTTACCGTTTAAAAAATAAATAAATAAACAACAAAAATAAAACATGACGACATGGAATCATAGAATCAGCTGGTTGTGGGCAAGGTTTGTACAGGGAGATAGGGACTGGTCATTCTACTCAAGGTGGGCTTGAAACCACCCCTGTGATAAATTAATGATTAGGTACAATAAATCAGTTAAAGTGTCTGAGAAGAATTCCCCTTCTTTTTTCTAATCCAAAGCCTATACCAGCATCACCACCTTCTTGGGGGGAGCCTCAAATAATTTCTATTAGCAAATCATTTATTTATGTTCTCGCTCTTTGTCCCTTTCCCCCAAACAGAAGGGGCTGACATTGTCCAGACAGGTGAGTGTCTGGAGACACAAGAACTTAAAGGGTGGTGTGGCGGGGGGGTGTCCCCAGTGAATGTCCTCAGTATCCAAAGAGCAAGTGGAGCTCTCAGCTGCCTTTACACCTGCTCAGCCCGTGCAGGGCCCAGTGCTTGACAGCACCAGCCCAGGAGGACCGGCAAGGTTGACATCTTTGGTGGGCAGCTGACCAGGGAAAGAAATCCATTGCAGCAATGTGTCCAGCTGGAGTCAGTCCTTGCAGCCAGCTTAGGCCTTCTCAAGTCACAGATCACTGCCTTCATCAGATGAATGACCTTCCAAAAATGCTTCTTTGTGCCCTGAAAAGGGGATTCCTGGAGCCTTTCTCTACCCTTGCATGAAGTTCCCAGCTGGGTAAGCAGAAGCCTGGGTCACCAGCTATGGTCTTCTCAGCCCATGGGGGCCTTGACCAGGTCCAGGGTGGGACAGGAGTACCACTTGGAGCCTGAAGAAATTCCTTGGGCCCTAGAGTAGGACTCAGGGTGCCTTTTTTTAGGTTTCCAATACCTTAGCTTTTAGGGCACTGGTTTCAATAACCATTATCTAACATCCCCCACTCTCACACACCTTGTGAGAGGGTGTCAGGGTTTGGAGTCCCAGAAACAGAGCTGGAGTGGGGCATCACTCCAGCCCCAGCAACTGAGACGAGAAGCAGGCAGCACAGGGGTCTGAGTCTATATCTTGTTACAGCCTGGCAGGCTCTGGACCCTCTCTACCCCAGTGCCCAGCACAGTGCCAGGCACAAAGCAGGTGCTCAACACACACGGCTGAATGAATGAGTGAATGAATGAATGAACAGACAAATGAATCAACAAATGAAGAGCAGGAGCAGGTCTGCCCAGAACCTGACCTAGTAGATGCCGTGTGTACGACTAATGTGCGACTGAATCTCTTTTCGTCAAGTGGGCTTTCACAGTGCATGTGACTTTTCGCTTACGGTTAGGTTGATAGCCGATATTTCATTAGGAAAAGTTCATTGTGTTGTTATGCAACATAAGAGGTTGAAAACCCACAGAGACTGCCACAAATAAAGAAATTAGATCTCAAACTCAGCATTAAAAAAGAGGCAAAATGGTTAATCATGTGCTGGCAATATGTACATGGTATTTTTCAAAAGATTTGAGAGATTGAAGAAAATACTGAATTAGTGAAAACTGATCATTGTTAGTTCTATTTAGATAAATGAGCTTCTTTATAGTTATTCATACAGTTAGAGGGGAAGGTGCAGGAGTGAGGCTGTGGGGTAGAGCTGTTAGAAGCATGGGCTCAGGCAGCCAGAGTTGGGGCCAGGAGTCTCTCTTCCACAATAACGGCCAATTCATTGCATATTTGAGAATTAAGTGAGATATGCATCTAAAAAGCATTACTCTTTAAAGCTTTTAGTATTTTTTACTCAAATTCAATCAGTATTCATGTTGCAGGCTCCAGCTATCATGGACATTAATTACATGTGGGTTTTCATCTGTAGGAAAAAAGGGGTGAGGTGGGTGAGGGCACAGTGTAACTCCCCTCAGTGCCCCACCCGCCCGTATATAGGAAAGGCGTGGGCTGAGCGGTGGACGAGGTGAAGAGTTCTCCCCAGAACAGTTCCACAGCCTGTGTCACCTTCAGGGAAAATGATCTTATTCTTCAAACTAAAAAGGTACATGTGAGCTGGAGAAAGCTGCCTATTTATTTATATCCAATGGATGTTTTTCAGACACAATTCTTAGTTTCTGAGTATTTTGCACCTCTGAGACTATGATTGCCTGAAATTATTTTATGTATAAAACAAACTTAACTCATCACTTATCCTTCAGAAGGCTAGCCCACTGTGATAATTTTGTGACAGCTGGTAGATTAATTGAATTTATCAACCAATAGCACAACCCAATTCTAATCCATTTCCTAGTGGAAAAAATTCCTAGAGAAGTTAATTTTTTTACAGTTATAAAAGCATAATGTTCACTGTAAAAATTTGCAAAATAGAGAAAGGAGTAAAGAAAATCATCCTTAATCTTACCATTTTACCACTGTTAGAAATTTTATGTATTTCTTTCCAGGACTATATTGGAAAATATTTTGACCTTTTCAGGAAGGGCTATTTTTCAAAGATGATTCACTTTTTAATCAGATGGTGAACATTTGGGTTTGAAAATTGTGGACTAATTTAAAAGTACAATTTAAGCCAGCAATGTGTAATTATAACTACCTTTTGCTACAAAATTTAAGCAGGATAATCTTCTAAATGGAATATTTTTGTTGAAGCACCGGGAACAACAGACCTGCTAGTCAACTAACATGAATTTAGTATGTGAAGAATTGTCAGATTTCCCTCTATGAATAACATTTATCTCACAGCTATATCGGATACAAGATATTGAATCTAGATCAGTACCTTTCTTTACAAGGATATTTTTTTGCCCTACCTTAGTAAAATATATTTCTTTCCTGGCTGTGGCATTCCCTTTGAGGCTAAGATTAAATGTAATAATTTAAAAAACTTTAACATTCTTCAAACAAGTTTGAAACATAGAAAAATATTTACATCAAGCCTAGCAATATTAATCATTGTTACCAGCTTGCATTCTAGACTGGAGGTTGGCAAACTTTCTGTAAAAGGCCAGGTAGTAAATATTTTTGGACAGAGACAGTCAATGAGGTCTTTGCTGCAACTACTCAACTCTGTCACTGTAGTGTAAAAGCATCCATAGGTAATATATACATGGATGGGCATGACTGAGTTCCAATAAAACTTTATTTATACAAGCAGTGAGTCAGACTTGACCAACAGCTGTAGTTTATCAAGCCTTGTTCTAGACAGTCAATTTTTACTGGCTGTCACATTCACCTAGAGTTTAGATGCAGTTTAAGGGTTTCTGACCCTTCCCGCATCCCCTATACACACAAGACTTCCAGTAAACATGGTTGGTTGAACACATGTTTATCTCCACTACCACTAAAATGCCACATAAATCACAATAAAGGAATTAAAAGGTATAAACTTAGGAGAATGGAGAAGACAGCAGACAAAGGATGTCAACAAAAGATTTGGCCAAGTAAAGGAGATGCAAACTTGGCAGTAAACAGTGCCTGGGTAATAGCATTTGTGGTCCAAGGGAGGTGCCACATGAGAGGGATCTTGTACAGTTTTGCTGAGCTCTCGTGATCTAGGTAGGGTTGGAGGCAGCAAACTGCTTCTCAGGAAAGTTGGGCCGAACCTGATGCAGTCACTGTCAGAGCTGCCACACTTAGCTTATTTGTAAAACTCAAAGTAATTGGATGAGGGTTGGGGAGGAGGTCTTGACTCCAACTATAAACGTTTTGGTATTCAGTGGGCTTTTGGAATGAGAAGAATAGTGCCAACAAGAACTAGCAGTTTAACTGCTAGTGCTTTTAGAGCTATTAAATTATTCTGAAACTCTTTCCCTTCAGCCTTCTTTCTGAGACCCAAGGGAACAATTTGCTCATATTTGCAGGGTCACTTCTAGTACCCGTTGATGAGTTTCCATCATGTGAGGAAGGAAGGGGCAGAAAGTCGGAAGACAAGAAATGGCAGAAAGGAGGCTTCTGGGTGCAGATTTGCAAGTCCGGGTCTCTGTCCACAGAAGGAAGCTCAGACTGAGGGAGGCTGGTAGCTATGGCGCCAGATGGGCTTATTCGGGTGTCTCACTCCACAGCCCTGCATGAGTCTGGCAGACAAAGGCAGTGTGTTAGGAAGCCGTGTGTTCTGTTGTGACAGATGCAAACTTCAAGGGTCACTGGGGTCATATATAACAAGCTTCAGTAACTCTGAGCCAAGAACTCCCATCTCCTTTTCCCAGCAGAGTATTTAGAGAATTGATGAAAAAAAAAAAAAAAAAGAAATTGACTTAGTTTTTTGGGTTTTTTTGTTTTTTGGTTTTTTTTGACATAGACCCTTTTCATGCTCTGTTTTCTCTTTTGTCCCAAAACAGACACTAGTTATATTCAGGTCCTGTTTGCTCTATTCAGAGGGAAAAACATTGGATTTCTTGTGTTATTACTAACACTGTCCCATTATTGTATTTCCTTTGATTTTACTTCCTTTTCTCATAATGAATCTTCCTATCTTCTCCCTCTCTTTGATGTTCTTGTCTCCTGTCTCAGTTCATTGTATTTGCATTTACTTCTCCCATGCACATCCCTTTCATTCTTTAGTTTGGTCTACTTTCTTTGAGAATGTCAAAGAAAAAACACCCCTGAGACCCCATACACACAGACTTTGGGCTTTTCCCCGGCAGCTTCTCAGAGAGCATTTTACTGAGCATAAGGTATCATAATATTGATAGAGGTGATTAGGGGAAGGGGCTGGTCACTGATCTTCAGTTTGGGCATAAGGTAAAATTAAAATCAAATCAAATTCGGCAGCCCATCCTTTCCACAGGGGTTAGGAAAGGCATGGAGTACAAGGAACCGTGAACCCTTCCTGGTGGTAGAGCTTTAGCTCTGCCATCACTGCCCACCAGATGCTGCCTGCTCACGGTGGCCTCTGGTTTTCCGCCTACTAGATTTTACATTAATGTGGATACCTGAGGCACCCACATACCCAGGACCATCTGTAAGGACACGTGCAGACAACCTGCAGCTTTTACCCTTGGATTTAAGTGATAATTGTATTTGGGGAAAGGCTGACTCAGCAAGATCAGAGAGAGGTAAAACAGTGGTCATTTGCCATGTTGGACCTGCAGGAAGAGCTTTGGCCATATCACTCTGAGCCAGGTGCAAGTGGTTCAAGCAGAGAGGAGGAGTTATAAACT
Organism: Physeter macrocephalus; assembly: GCF_002837175.3. Classification (NCBI taxonomy): domain Eukaryota; kingdom Metazoa; phylum Chordata; class Mammalia; order Artiodactyla; family Physeteridae; genus Physeter; species Physeter macrocephalus. The sequence goes on along the minus strand of NC_041214.2, from coordinate 51,993,819 downwards.
TAATAAGGAAATAAAATTACCTCTACCACATTTTTTTTTTTTTTTTTTTTTTTTTTTTTTTTTGCGGTACGCGGGCCTCTCACTCTTGTGGCCTCTCCCCCTGCGGAGCACAGGCTCCAGACGCGCAGGCTCAGCAGCCATGGCTCACGGGCCCAGCCGCTCAGCGGCATGTGGGATCTTCCCGGACCAGGGCACGAACCCGTGTCCCCTGCATCGGCAGGTGGACTCTCAACCACTGCGCCACCAGGGAAGCCCTACCACCTTTTGTTATACTCTTTATTACCATTTTATTCTTGGAGCACAGCATAGTCCCATGGTTTCTTGTAAATTCACGGTCGGATTTGAGTTGCTTTTTGTGAATGCGGTCTCTTGAAGCTGGAGGGTCTTTTGTAAGTCATCCTTCTATATATGCTTGAGAATTAGACTACTCCTGCAGCCAAAAATATGGAGTTTTCAAAGTTCTAGTCCGAGAGTTGCCAACGGATCTTAGAGGTAATCCAGACCAAGTTAGCTTTGAAGTCATCTATCGTGGTCAAGGTTTATACACATTTAAAAAGAAAAAACTAGGCTACCAGAACCAGCGTGGTCTTTGCGGACTGTGTACATCAGCCCTATAGCCAAGGTTCTTTCCCACCACGGGGCCCAAAGCTGGACCATTCTGCTCTCACCCTTCACTTTGCTCACCCCTGCCTGTCCTAGAAATCTCAACACAAACGTTGCTTCCTCAGAGCAGCTCTCTCTGACCCCCACCCCAGTCTAAATTAGCTGTTCCCATATTGTTCTTTGGGGTTTTTTCCGTCTTCTTTTTCCTTCATGGTACTTAACACGCTTGTATTTTTGTGCATTATTCTTTATTGTTTGTATCCACTAGATAAAATTGGTAGCACATTTACTGCATATTCAATGTCTATACTGTAGGAGCTCAGTAATAAGCACATGTTGAATGAATGACGTTTTGAAAATTCCTATGAGTCTATGTCTATACTGTATTAAACCCCTTTTAATATTTTTTTTTTACTGCTTAGAAAAATGAATTTTTATTAGGAGCTCTATTAGCCCAATCTAACCTTTGTATGTCTGGATATTTTGGATTTTATTTTTACAGCTTCTATTTTGACTACCTTCTTTACAGCTAACCCCCTACCCTCTTAAAAACAAACAAGAAAATAGAGAATCATTGTAAATTATTGAACAAAGCAATGTACAGATGATAAATATTAGAAATAGACCATTGTTTGATTTCTTCAATTGGTTTGTCTTTGTATCAGTGACAGTATCGAGGGGCTGTAAATTGATGGTGACTGCTATTTGTATTTGATGTGGCTTATCCCTCTAGTTTCCGGCTCTAATAATTTCCCACATGGACTTGCTCTTTCCAAATGGGTTGACTCATTGTGGGTAAGAATAGCTAATTTTACTGAGCATATTTATGTTGCATAATGAATATTTGTTGAATAAAAGGATAAGTGAATAATTGTTTTTATTTAATCCTGATGAAAAGCATATACCATCTAGTGATCATCATCCTCATTTTATAGATGAGAAAAGAGAAAGTCATATAGCTATAGTAATATGGCCAGTGGGTGGCAGAGTCAGGACTCAACCCTGGATACGTGACCTTGTTGCTGTCTGTCCATCCACACTGCCTTTTTGGACGTGCCATTTTCATCCCCCCTCCATGCCTTTGCCCGCATCATTGCTTCTCTAGCTGCCCTCCGCTCCATTTCTCTAGGGCCACCATCCATCATGTCTAGATCAAGTCTTACTTTCTCTGTCCTCAGTGATGATAGGTACTGTTCATCTTGTACTTTACCTTGGATTGCTTTTTCTTTTTTTTTTAATATTCGTATATTCCTAATATCTCTTTTTAAGTTGTAAGACTCTCAATGAGTCTTTTTATAGTTTCAGTACCCAGCCCAATGCCCCATACTTGATAAATCTCCAAAGTATTTGTTGATGATGATGTTGTTAGATATTTCCCTCGTGCAGGATATCAAGTGAAATCAACCTTCTTCAAGCTTACCAGCTATTCATATTGTCACAGCAACTGCATCAATGGCAACTAATCTCTAACATCTTTCAGAATTTATGCTCTAAGAGTACAGTTCATATGAAAATACCTTCCTCAGAGGCTTTCAGTTATACTTGTGGCCTACAGTATTGAGTTTCCCTTAAGTCTAGAATTATGTTCTAAAATTAGCTTCCATATTCATAGTATATCTCAGAACTGGCTGCACAAAATTAGTTGCTTTCTATTCAGCAAAACCTCATTGAGCAGCAGCAAATGAAATAAGATTCTCCCTAGTTTTCCCATGTCAGATACATGATTATGAAATCAAAATAGATTTCCTAGTGGACATCTTAGGAAAGCCAGGCTCAGGAGTTGCTAAAGGCCACTTCTTGCAAGATCATCAAAGAGTTAGAGACAGGGACTTCCCTGGTGGCACAGTGATTAAGAATCTGCCTGCCAATGCAGGGGACACGGGTTCGAGCCCTGGTCCGGGAAGATCCCACATGCCACGGAGCAACTAAGCCCGTGCACCACAACTACTGAGCCTGCGCTCCAGAGCCTGCGAGACACAACTGCTGAGCCCTCACGCCACAACTACTGAAGCCTGCGCGCCTAGAGCCTGTGCTCTGCAACAAGAGAAGCCACCACAATGAGAAGCCCGCACACCGCAGCGAAGAGTAGCCCCCACTCACCACAACTAGAGAAAGCCCGCGCGCAGCAACAAAGACCCAATGCAGCCAAACATAAATAAATAAAAAATACATAAATTTATTTTTAAAAAAAGTTTGAGACAGTACATATATACTGTGTGGAGGTCCCATGCAACTTGCAACAACCTATCTGACATCATCAAACCTCTTGGTAAATACATATCACTCTCTTAAGAGTGTTTTATTAAGGCTGTAAGGTGACAGTGAGGCCAGAATGCTTTAGTTCAGAAATGCCAACTGAGAGAGGAATGAGGTAGATGACTCACGTGTAGACAATCTTAGGCTCATCCTCCTTTCCTCAGGGGAAAAACATGTGAACAGACCCATTTTAGTGGAGTTTAATCATAAAATTTCCTAAAATTTCCTGTGCCCTAAATCTGGTTGCTGTTATACATTTTGCAGAATTGTAAAGTAATTGGTAGCACATGGCATGGTACCTGCAGGGGATCAGGGCTTGCCTGCCTTGTTTGCCTCCGTACGACTTTTGATATATCTCTGCTAGGTAGAGCCAAATGTTTATTTATAACACATGGGCTTCCACTGACTCAGTGTGACCACAGAGTGACTCTTTATCATTGCCAGAAATAACTACATTTGCATCATGCAAAAAAAAAAATATATATATATATACACACACACACACATACATCTATATATGTGTGTATTTAATTTAAAATTCATATAAGTTTCAAAATTACTTTCATGTCTGCAAATTGTACTAGCTCCTATGAAAACATCCCAAATTTGTTTCTGATCATATTGCTGTTGACTATTTTGTATCCTTACTGTTTGGACATCTAACTTGTATTTGGCTACCATCAAGAGTACATGGTAGGAAACAGCTGAGTTCTTCCAAATGAACTTCCCCTGGAGGTTTTGTAATTGAATAAGTGTCCAGGTTCCTCCTCCTAGGGCTGAGTCAGACTCATCACTGTTGTTGGAAGGTGCACTCTTTCTAGTGGTTACCAAAAATTCACTGGAGAAGTAATAAACATGTCAATGGGGTCACTTAAAGATAAGTTCAATTTTAAATTCATTTCTTAAGTTATATTTCATTATTCTTACTTTGGGAGGAGTATTGGCTGGAAATATTAAAAACAATATGGAAATTAACCCACAAATATGAATGATGTTGTCACAATAACCTTTTTCTGCAATTATGAGCAGTCAGTCATGCAATCAGAAATGACTCATGTTTGAGTACTGTTCATAAGGGTAGCTACTCATCTGTCTGCACAATCAGGGGACCAGGAAAGTGACTGCAAAAGTCGTTATTTAGGTACATCTCTTTCACAATTAATATGGCAGGGTTTTTTTAAATTTTATTTTTTGGCTGTGCTGCATGTCACGTGGGATGTTAGTTCCCCGACCAGGGATTGAACCCGTGCCCCCTGCCTTAGGAGCACAAAGTCTTAACCACTGTACCACTAGGGAAGTCCCTGCAGTTTTGTTTTTAAAGTTGGACATTATAAGACCAAGAAAATCATTGTTAAAAATATGTGACCATCCCTCAAGAAATTAAACATAGAATTACCTTATGATCCAGCAGTTCCATCTCCAGGTATATACCCAAAAGAATTGAAAACAAGGATTCAAACAAATACACACACTGCATAAATGTTCATAGCATCTCTAGTCTCAAAAACCAAAAGGTGGAAATAACCAGTGTCTATCAATGATTGACATTGAATAGATAACAAAATGTAGCATATCCAACAGTGAAATATTAAGTAGTCATCAAAAAGAATGAATACTGATACATGTTACCTCTTGGATGAACATTATGCTAAATGAAAGAAGTCAGACACAAAAGGCCACATATATACGACTCCATTTATATGAAATATCCAGAATAGGCAGATCCATAGAAACAAAATGCAGATTTGTGGTTGCCAGAGACTAAGGGGAAGGAGATTGGCTACTTAATAGGTACAGGGTTTCCATTTGGAGTAATGAAAAAGTTCTGGAACTAGATAGAGGTGATGGTTTCACATCATAAATGTACTTAATGCCCCTGAATTATATACTTTAAAATGGTTAAAATGGTAAATTTTATGTCACGTCTTTTACAATTAAAAATTTTTTAAAATATATATGACTACACATTCTGTGACAAACTCCATACTTAATAAGCAGCAGGTACTCACTAATTATAGCATGGTTCTGAGTTAATCTGTCTGTGCTACTAGTAGCAGCAAGCACAATGTGCTAGGCACCATTTTAAATGCTTTACTCTACCCTGAGCAAGTATCATTCCTAAATTACAAATGTGGAAACTGAAATATGGAAGTGAAAACAAAATTTGCCTCAGACCACATAATTTGCTGGTGTTAGACCTGAGATTTGATCCCAGGTTGTCTAGCAACAGAGTCTGTACCATTAGCTGCTGTGCTATAGGGTGAGCTCATGTTGTCCTGTGATAAAAAAGCCGATGTGCTTATGGCAGCATGTTCTCAGGCTCCCAGAACAATGTTGATAAAGTTTCAGTTATTAAAGAACAGATAATTTTTATTCATATCTGCAAAGTATAAGCATATTTCTATTGCCTGTATTATTTATTTGATTACCAGGTAATCAATTAAATCAGTGGTTTAATTACCATTGAACATATACATATCATGGAAGAACTACAAGAAGTACAGTTCTCTTTCAGTGCAAATTCACTGTGCTGTGCAAGGCCGCTAGCTGTGGTCAGAGATATCCTGTGGCCCTTTGCAGTCTTCTGTTGGAACAAGAGTTATCTGCAGTTTCTCAAATCTCTCTCTCTTCCCCAGTCTTGCATTCCAGGGGCTAGACATAGTAAGCTAAGTCAGATTTGGTTGAGTCATAAATCAGGGACTTGGCCATGAAGCATGCAGGGGGCTGAGAGAAGTAAAGAATATCATAAGCACAGAGAATAGGGTAAGAAGTGATAGGTGAGAAGAAACTAACTAAAATAAAATGTCAGCCTCCTCCAGGGATCTCCATACAATCCCAGATCACACTGTCTGAGGAGTGAGGCTCACTTGTGCTACATTGCGAGGCCTCTGCATTGCCAACCTCTAGAAGGGCACCATTTACACTGTGGCCTTTGTGAATGACACCCTCTGAACTCATGTGGTGTAGAAACTTGTCAGTGTAGAAATACTTTAATTTCAAAATGAAGCCATTATAATCTAAATACATGAGAGGAAATTGAACTGTGCACTTTGCCATGCTTCTAAGAGATTTGAATCTCAAAATATTAAGGAAAAGAATAGCTTCCTGAACTGGTTCCATTGCAATTCTGTCTTAGAGAAACTACCATTCAAAACCCTTCTAGCTCTGGGACTTCAGGATTTTTTTAACTGGAATCTGGCATCAGATTTCCCACATAAGGCAAATTTTTGAGATGCCAGAGTTCTGGGAGCAGGGCAAGAGGCCACTCCTGCAGCCTCTGTTGAATGAATGTTGATTATCTTCTCACCCCAAAGTTTATGTTACCCACTGTACTATTGGGAAATAGCCAACTGAGGCAGGGATAATTTGACTATTAACCCTCACTTTGGTTCTTCAATAGATCTTTTTGTCTTCCTCTATAGGACAAAATATATACCCAGCTGTTTCAAATTTACAACCAGAAAGTTGAGTTTCTGGAAGCTGAATGACATTGCTATTCTGTTTTATGATGTAACTTCTCTGGACAGCAATAAGAAAAAGAAGGTATAAATAATTAATTAACCAGAAACAGTAAAAACGTTGACTCTGTTTAATGTTAACTGTGATGATTAATGTCATCATCACTGGATTTAAGGTCACATAAGAATGAAACAAATTACACTTAAACACAACTTGAAAGAAGCAATGGATGAAACTAAGGCTTTCAAAGATATAGTGACCTCTGTCATGTGTAATATTGATTTATAGAAAAATAATTTTATGATTATGACATTCACTTCTGCTATAGACTTTCTGGTTTCCCAGACTAACTTGACAGAGGCAATTTATTTCCTTGACTTATTTCCTTGATTGCTATGCTTTCAGTTTGGGTGGTTCCCATTGGGGTACAGTAGTATCTTGAGTTGGGATTTCATGGGTCACTCACGTGGGCTTCCCTCAAGAGAGGTTTGAGCATGAATGAGAATGTGCCACATAACTCATCCAATTGTACTATACAGATCAAAACCACAATCAAAACTGAAAACAAGCTATCAACAAGTCTAAATACTGTGCAAATGAAATTGATACACAATTTATAATAGGGTTTATATAACTGAAAATACTTAGGTATAAATTAAATCCTCTTTGACTTCAACAATTATTAGTTGCTGCTTGAATCAGACATAGTAAATCACAACATCTTTGAGTCTCAGATTCTTCTTCTAAACTGGAAGTATCTACATCACAGGATTGTTTTGAACATAAAGGGGCAAAACACACAAAAAGCTTTTAGAGCAGTGCCCAACATATAATAACCAACCAATCGATGTTAGCTATTTTTTTCCTGCAAGAAAGTCATCTTCTTACTTAGGATGCTTTGAATACAGCAAAATGTTAAGCCTTTCCTTAGAGCTTCCTGGTGGTGTTCTTACTACATGACTGTGCTACTGAGCCTCAAAATAGCATCAACATCAAAGCCTCACTTGCTCACCACTTGAAGTACTAGAACTTTGAAGGATTTCGGAGAGACCAAGTGAATGGCTTCAAGCACTGTTACAGGATCTTCTTTCTTGCTAGATCTTCTTCTGTCATGTCCCCAGAGAAATTTATTTCAGTTGTATAGAATTTTATTTCAGCCTGCACATATTAGCTTTGGATTAAGTTCTTTTTGAAATAAGCAATTAGGTGAAAATTTCAGGACACTAAGAGACCTAGAGATTCCAAGGGTCATTAGGATTCCCTTTTCTCTAATCAAAATAGCATTATGGTTGGGGCTTCCCTGGCGGTCCAGTGGTTAAGACTCTGCTTACGCTACGGGGGGCACGGGTTCGATCCCTGGTCGCAGAACTAAGATCCCGCATGCCGCCAGGAGTGGCCAAAAAAAATAATAAATAAATAAATAAATAAATAAATAAATAATTTTTTTTAAAAAACAGCATTATAGCAGCCCTCCTGGCTGAGGGCTGATTTCTTTCCCCATATACAATAGTCGTAGTTGTAATAACGATCATGATAATGATCAAAGAAACATTATTAAGTACTTGCTCTGTGCTGAGCACACGTCTGTCTGAAAATCTCACTTAAATTAACCATTTTATGCTCACGTTAACCAGGGTGACCAATTCCTTTTGGCTTGTCCAGGTCTTTCCCAGTTTTCGCACCCAAAATTTCAAGTCCCAGAAGCCACCTCAGTCCCAGGCAAATAGGGATGGTTGATCACACTAAACATCCCTTAGAAATAGATGCTCTTATTATTATTCCAAATTAAGTCACAGAGAGGTTATGTAACTTGCCTAACGATACAAAGCTAGTAAGGAGAAGAGTCTGGCTCCAGAGTCTGGGCTCTGCACCACCATCATGGAACAGAACTGGATTTTGGATGAGGGGTTGGAACAACTGGCCCTAGAATGGCTTCTGAAGGGATGGGCTTTTCAGTCCCTGTCTCAGGGCAAAGACACTGGTTGTGAGAGCATCCCAGAGTCTCTGTCACCTGAAGGTTAATGGGCAAGTCTCACTCTGTTCTTTAATGGCAACACAAAACAGCAAGCTGGTACAATATCTAAACCGTTTTCACGTAAGAAATTTACAAGCATATATGCACCAAGAGACACTACAGTCCACTGTGTGTGATTAGATTTCAGCCTTCACATGCAAAATGTCCTGATACCCTGCCTGGGTCAACTCCCCACCCTCTACCTTTTGCTGTGTGAATCTTAATAAGACTCTCTTTTTATTAGGACAAGATTTCTTTCTTTACCCAGGTCTTCTTGTTCAGGATAGTTTTATTCTCTATCATTATTTTTCACTTATTGTAAGATTACAAAATTTCACATTACAACTCAGCTTTGCAGAGAAAATTCACCATCATTTTGTCTAGAACTCCTCGTGAACAACTAACCACTGGTTAGTAAGGGGGAAATTAACTGAGTCCTTATTTAAATTTAATCCCATCTGATCATTTGAGTAGTACGTTTAGGAAACAACCTCTCATTTGAATAAAAATGTTCTTCCTCTTACCCCCTGCCATGCTTATCTCTCTAATGTGACATTTGGGGGCATGACGAAGTGGGTCCTGTTTCCTTGTGGTTGTGGAAAAGCATCATGCATGGGGATAGCGGAGTGAGAGGGAGTGTCTTCTTGCCTAAGTGATAATGTCCTTTGCTTGCTTATCACCCTCTCAGCTAAAGTTAAGGGTGATGTTACTTATTTTCCAGGCACTGTGTGCATAGCTCTTACCTGGCAATCTGACTGCAACTCAGCACCCACTGGTGCTGTGGCCCCCTCTGAAGCCTAGCTGGGTCGGTTCTCTCTGCTGTATGCTGAACAGAGCTCCTCCCCACTACAGTGATTTCTCTGAAAAGCTGTCCAACAAGAACCTCAGCTTCTTCTTCCTCCTCCTGTCCACTCCATTACAGGGACAAGGGTGGCCCATGGGAGCTGAGCCTTATACCTCCTCTGCTTGCCTCCGAGCTGTGCTTTTAACTAAATTGGCTGCCCTGCACTGGTGCAGAGAGCCACCTAGGAGTGGATCTCCTTCCTAAGGGTCACCACTGCCCTCCATGTTACCATACTTAATCGAATATACTCCCCCTTTCCCAAGCTGAAGTCCAAATATAATGAAGTCAGGACCCACTTCTGATGACGTCACACTTATCTCTCTCCTCTCCACAATCTGCCCTGCCAGAACTGAAAAGTCTTCTCTTTTACTTCTGTGTTATATTCTCCCTACCAACTGTAGACTGATATAGCTGCCATCCCCTCCACACCACAGGTCTCTAATGGAAGTTCTCCATGCTCAGGGGTTGATAGACTAAAGGGAGATAAAGAAATTTAGAAAATCCTTTCTCAAGACAAAAGCTTTGCTTGCTAGGTGTTGTGCTGTAGAATACAATTTGGGCAGTTAGAAAATGAATTCCTTCTTACCTTAGTCTTACTCTTTGTATTCTTATAACAGTCTAATGTCTACCCCATTGCCACTCCACGCCCACCCTAGAGCAAAGTTTTTGAACTCAGGAAGGCAAAAGAGAGAAATAATGTTTAAAACTACAACTATTAGCCTCATTGCATGGTAATTTTGTGAGACATCATTTAAGTTACCTCCTTTAACTAACATCAACTTTTTCATTTTATGTGATTTTTTTCTTTTTAAGTTATACAGATAATACATGAATATAAACCCATAGGGAAAGAATTAAAATAATACAGAAGTATATGGAGTAAAAAAGTGTCTGCTCCCTACCCTAATCCCACTTCTCGACCCAGAAATAATCACTGCCAATTGTTGATGTATAGTTTTACAGACCTTTCTCCCTTGCATTTATATAAATATATGGGTTTATATACCAATACATAATTTTGACTTCTTTTTTCCAAAATAGAACTTTCTACACCTATGGTTTGTATATTTCTAAATATAAAATTACCAAATTTCCCTTCACATCTCTGAATTTAATTTGCATTATTATTATTATTATTATTATTATTATTATTATTATTATTTTGCCGTACGCGGGCCTCTCACTGCTGTGGCCTCTCCCGTTGCGGAGCACAGGCTCCGGACGCGCAGGTCAGCGGCCATGGCTCACGGGACTAGCCGCTCCGCGGCATGTGGGATCCTCCCGGACCGGGGCATGAACCCATGTCCCCTGCATTGGCAGGCGGACTCTCAACCACTGCGCCACCAGGGAAGCCCTCATTTGCATTATTAAGGCAATCCCTTGCAAAAGAATTTTACTTCATCCTGATGATTCAGAACAAAAGCATCTGTCATGCTTCTTTGACAACTGGCTAGAATTTTTGCCATGAGCAGGAAAACATGCATAGTACTTTTGCTCTGGGTGGGGATGTTGCACCCACGTGCATGTGATATGGCCAGTGGCCAGCCAGCTTCTGAGAACAGATCATGTTATTTCTCAGGCAATAATATCATAAACAGAACTTAGTGAAAATGAGACAAAGTCCTCTTTCCTGTTACCTTCCTGCCCTAGATTCTTCATCAAATGAGAAATTTGGTAGTCTTTCCTTAGCACATATTAGTTCAACAACTCACATTTCTGAGAACCTATAGAACCAAGCCCTGGGAATACCAAGATGATTAAAGCAGTGTCTTTGGACATTGAGAAATTTTCATTATTATTTCAAACAGTCATTTCAGAAATTCATCTTCACTTTTGACAATCTAATTTTTTTTTACCTTGGAATTTCTTTCCTTCTGTTTCCTACATCAAAGTTGTGGAATAATTGTTATTCTGTTCAAAACTTCTAAACTTGAATAGGGTAGTGACAGGGGAGTATAGTTTCAGTCTAAGATAAAAATATATTTTGCAAATCATATGGAATTAAAGTTTGATAAGTGTTCCACACTGGCTTGTGATGTCTTCTTCCATTTTTTTTTTTCAGGCAAAAGCAAGAGTATTTTTGCGTGATGAGTTTGTTCTACATTTTTTTCCCAAAATTGTAATTTATGTTTTACTTCAAAAACATGGTTTTTAAAATACTTTGGAAATGTTCTCATCAGACAAATTACCAGTTTCATTTCCTCCTATTCTTTTTCTGTCCAATTTAGGATATTTATACAGTTAAATGACAGTATTATTCATTCATTCAGGGTCAGTATTTTGAATTCCATGTCTTTGAAATATATCAAAGGAGAGTAAATTGGGAGATGGGAGAAATGGCTTCAGTGGTGCCTGTCTGGCTAGTGTCAGACAGGAGAGGGAAATCTACTCCAACAGACCCTGTTGCCATCTGTCCTGTATTGAGTGCTGAGAGTAAGTCCTGGCAGCCCTGGGCAAATGTCCAACCCTGCTTTGGACAATCATCAAAGACACATTTCTTCATGGGCCCCTAGAGGCCCTCATTGAATCGTAGAATTTCTGAGCTAAAAAGTACATTCTAGTACGGCAGTTCCTAAAAAATTAAACATAGAATTACCGTATGACCCGACAATCTCACTTCTGGGTATATATCCAAAAGAATTGAAATCAGGGTCTAAAAGAGATATTTGTACACCCATGTTTATAACATTATTCACAATAGCCAAGAAGTGGATACAACCCAAATGTCCACTGATGGGTGAATGATGACTGAATAAACAAAATGTGTTATATGCATACGATGGAAAATTATTCAACCTTAAAGAGGAATGAAATTGTGATACATTCTACAAATTATATGAAACTTGAAGACATTATGCTAAATGAAATAAGCCAGACACAAAAGGATAAATATGATCCTTTATGTATGATTCCACTTACGTGAAGCACTTAGAGTAGTCAAATTCATAGAGACAGAAAACAGAATAGTGTTTCCCTGAGTTTGAGGGGAGAGGGAGACGGACAAGTATAGTTTAATGGCTATAGATTTTCAGTTGGGGAAGATGAAAATATTCTGGAGATGGATGGTGGTGATGACTGTACAACAATATGAATGTACTTAAATGCCACTAAACTGCACACCGAGAAATGGTTAAAATGGTAAATTTCATGTTATATTTATTTTACCACAATAAAAAATCCTTACCCTCATGGAGCTTACAATCTAGGAGAAAAAGAAAGATAATAAGCAATTAGAAATGTAAAATTTTTAAAAGTACAGTTTAGATCAGCTTTGGCCTGCCATCATTTTTACAGATAAGAAGTGAGAAGACAGAGAGAAGAGATAACAAGAGTCTACTCACTAAGACCCTGGTTGTCTGATTCCTGGGCCAGTGATTTTTCCATTGAACCATACTTCCTTTTTGAGGTACTCTGTTACCTCTATTTTATCTAAGCCGTTTGATAATATACTGGAAAGAGAACAGGCTTTGGAACCTGGGTTCAAATCCAGCTCCTAGAATTTTGACCTTGAGATTTCCTTCTCTATAAAATGGGGATAACTAAACCTGCTTCATAAGGGTTCAATGTAATCTGTTACACTTACACCTAGGTACGAAGTAAGTAGTCAAAGAAAATTAGCTCCCTTCCTGCCAAGTTCTTCAAATGCCTTCTCTGAATTTGTTGCTTATTTATGTTATGTTCAATGTGCTAATACTTTCAACCTAGCAATTTCTGCAAAGATATTCCTGTGTTTGAGTTTTTATAAATCATTCTAGAAATACAGTTTGGATATGGAGAGAATGATTCAGTTGAAAAACTTGGGAAACAAGCCAGAAACACTCATTTGACCCTTATTTAGCTGGGAGAGAACTTTCAAAGTGTAAGTTTGGTAAAGAATTCAAAAGAGCTAACTTATTCCTTTTTCCAAAAAATAAAGCCAATTCTTTGATATTTCTACTAGCTATAAAAAACTCGAAGTCATACTCTATTTTTATTCTTAAAAGGCACTTATCTCTAAATAAAAACTATATAATGGCATGGATTAGATATAAGTACCACCCTGGAAGATGAGTTGTGTCACATCTCCCAAAAAGAATGGTGTGTTTCTGAGATCCAATATATTTAGAAAAATAGTCACACTTATCAACTGTTAGCAGAGAATCACAGGACATCACAGCTACCACCATGGTCCCCCTTCACCTGATTCTACAGCTTTCGCCACCTCTAAGAACTATAAGCCTAGTTATTTAATTATTCCCTCTGAGTTTAGCATCCTCTCCTACTTCCTCCTACCACATTTGAGGATAAAAGAGATCAGTTATTCCCAATTTACAAAGGCCTCTAAAGACCTTCTCTTTATTGATTTGCCACAGCTCTTTATACTTTATGAGAAGATTTGTCTTACCCCCAGGTTAGAGAATTATGTTGACTATATAGTAATTGCATAGAAATTAATGCCTTGGGTTATATTTCTAAGACTGAACAACTTACGTTGTCTTGTTAAAGGTACTGGCAATTTATTTTGGATTGTCCATCCTGTCCCTGCAGAAGCTACAGATAGCTCAACTGGGGAAGTTCAAGATCATTAGACAATATGACTTTGCATGAGGTCTTATCACTTTGTGAACAAAACATGGAGCTTACATTTTAATGAACTTGGGTCTTGAATCTTATATTTTAATGAACTTGGGTCTTAATCCTGGCTCTGCATCTTACTTGATTAAGTCATTTAACTCTCTGACACTTTAACCTCTTAAGTGAAAAGTGATAATAGATAATTATGAGGATTAAATGATAATTATATAGAACATCTAATGGAGTGATTGGTAAAGAAGTAAATACTTATATTAGTTATTCCACACATCAACTTGCTCTAATATTTTAAGTAGTACACACACACACACACACACAAACTAAAATCTGATTTTTTTTTTTTTTTTTTTTTGCAATACGCGGGCCTCTCACTGTTGTGGCCTCTCCCGTTGCGGAGCACAGGCTCCGGACGCGCAGGCTCAGTGGCCATGGCTCACGGGCCC
>NC_041214.2:51977673-51979598 GCF_002837175.3 Physeter macrocephalus | reverse complement strand
GCATGTGGGATCTTCCCGGACCGGGGCACGAACCCGTGTCCCCTGCATCAGCAGGTGGACTCTCAACCACTGCGCCACCAGGGAAGCCCTGATTTTTATTTTTGATTATGGTTTTGCTTGATTTCGAATTTCCACTAGACTTTTCTTTTTTCATCTTTACTGGAGTATAATTGCTTTACAATGTTTTGTTAGTTTCTGTTGTATAACAAAGTGAATCAGCTATATGTATACATATGTCCCCATATCCCCATATCCCCTCCCTCTTGTGTCTCCCTCCCATCCTCCCTATCCCACCCCTCTAGGTGGTCACAAAGCATCGAGCCGATCTCCCTGTGCTATGTGGCTGCTTCCCACTAGCCATCCATTTTACACTGGTAGTGTATATATGTCAATGTCAATGCTACTCTCTCACTTTGTCCCAACTTCCCCATCCCCCGCTGTGTCCTCAAGTCCATTCTCTACCTCTGCGTCATTATTCCTGCCCTGCCACTAGGTTCATCAGTACCAGTTTGTTTTTATTTATTTTTGGCTAAGTTGGGTCTTCATTGCTGCACACGGGCTTTCTTTAGATGCGGCGAATGGTGGCTTCTCTTGTTGCAGAGCACGGGCTCTAGGTGCATGGGCTTCAGTAGTTGTGGTGCATGGGCTCAGTAGTTGTGGCTCATGGGCTGTAAAGCACAGGCTCAGTAGTTGTGGCCCAGGGCTTAGTTGCTCCGCGGCATGTGGGATCTTCCCGGACCAAGGATTGAACCCGTGTCCCCTGCATTGGCAGGTGTATTCTTAACCACTGCACCACCAGGGAAGTCCCAGAACCATTTTTTTAGATTCCGTACATGTGTATTAGCATACAGTATTTGTTTTTCTCTTTCTGACTTACTTCACTCCTTATGACAGACTCTAGGTCCATCCACCTCATTACAAATAACTCAATTTCATTCCTTTTTATGGCTGAGTAATGTTCCATTATATATATGTGCCATATCATATTTATCAATTCATCTGTTGATGGACACTTAGGTTGCTTCCATGTCCTGGTTATTGTAAATAGTGCTGCAATGAACATTGTGGGTACATGTATCTTTTTAAATTATGTTTTTCTCAGGGTATATGCCCAGTAGTGGGATTGCTGGGTCATATGGTAGTTCTATTTTTAGTTTTTTAAGGAACCTCATTTGCATTCCTCTAATGATTAGTGATGTTGAGTATATTTTCTTGTGTTTGTTCACAATCTGTATGTCTTCTATGGAGAAATGTCTATTTAGGTCTTCTGCCCATTTTTGGATTGGGTTGTTTGTTTTTTTGATATTGAGCTGCATGAGTTGCTTGTATATTTTGGAAATTACTCCTTTGTCAGCTGCTTTGTTTGCAAATATTTTCTCCCATATACTGAGGGTTGTCTTTTCGTCTTGTTTATGGTTTCCTTTGCTGTGCAAAAACTTTTAAGTTTCATTAGGTACCATTCGTTTATTTTTGTGTTTATTTCCATTTCTCTAGGAGGTGGGTCAAAAAGGATCTTGCTGTGATTTATGTCATACAGTGTTCTGCTTATATTTTCCTCTAAGAGTTTTACAGTGTCTGGCCTTACATTTAGGTCTTTAATCCATTTTGAGTTTATGTTTGTGTATGGTATTAAGAAGTGTTCTAATTTCATTCTTTTACATGTAGCTGTCCAGTTTTCCCAGCACCACTTATTGAAGAGGCTGTCTTTTCTCCATTGTATATTCTTGCCTCCTTTATCAAAGATAAGGTGACCATATGTGCATGGGTTTATCTCGGGCTTTCTATCCTGTTCCATTGATCAATATTTCTGTTTTTGTGCCAGTACGATACTGTCTTGATTACTGTAGTTTTGTAGTATAGTCTGAAGTCAGGGAGCCTGATTCCTCAAGCTCCTTTTTTCTTTCTCAAGATTGCTTTAGTTATTC
>NC_041214.2:51975035-51977591 GCF_002837175.3 Physeter macrocephalus | reverse complement strand
CAGCACCACTTATTGAAGAGGCTGTCTTTTCTCCATTGTATATTCTTGCCTCCTTTATCAAAGATAAGGTGACCATATGTGCATGGGTTTATCTCGGGCTTTCTATCCTGTTCCATTGATCTATATTTCTGTTTTTGTGCCAGTACCATAGTGTTTTGATTACTGTAGCTTTGTAGGATAGTCTGAAGTCAGGGAGCCTAATTCCTCCAGCTCCATTTTTCTTTCTCAAGATTGCTTTGTCTATTTGGGGTCTTTTGTGTTTCCATACAAATGATAAAATTTTTTGCTCTAGTTCTGTGAAAAATGCCATTGGTAATTTAATAGGGATTGCATTGAATCTGTAGATTGCTTTGGGTAGTATAGTCATTTTCACAATGTTGATTCTTCCAAACCAACAGCATGGTATATCTCTCCATCTGTTTGTATCATCTTTGGTTTCTTTCATCAGTGTCTTATAGATTTCTGCATTCAGGTCTTTTGCCTCCTTAGGTAGGTTTATTCCTAGGTATTTTATTCTGTTTGTTGCAATGGCAAATGGGAGTGTTTCCTTAATTTCTCTTTCTGATTTTTTGTCGATAGTGTATAGGAATGCAACAGATTTCTGTGCATTAATTTTGTATCCTGCTACTTACCAAATTCATTGATTAGCTCAAGTGGTTTTCTGATGGCATCTTTAGGATTTTCTATGTATAGTATCATCTCGTCTGCAAACAGTGACAGTTTTACTTCTTTTCCAAATTGGATTCCTTTCATTTCTTTTTCTTCTCTGATTGCCATGGCTAAAACTTCCGTCTTATAGATTTCTGCATTCAGGTCTTTTGCCTCCTTAGGTAGGTTTATTCCTAGGTATTTTATTCTGTTTGTTGCAATGGCAAATGGGAGTGTTTCCTTAATTTCTCTTTCTGATTTTTTGTCGATAGTGTATAGGAATGCAACAGATTTCTGTGCATTAATTTTGTATCCTGCTACTTACCAAATTCATTGATTAGCTCAAGTGGTTTTCTGATGGCATCTTTAGGATTTTCTATGTATAGTATCATCTCGTCTGCAAACAGTGACAGTTTTACTTCTTTTCCAAATTGGATTCCTTTCATTTCTTTTTCTTCTCTGATTGCCATGGCTAAAACTTCCAAAACTATGTTTAATAATAGTGGTGAGAGTGGGCAGTTTGTCTTGTTCCTGATCTTAGTGGAAATGGTTTCAGTTTTTCACCATTGAGAACGATGTTGGCCTTGGGTTTGTCATATATGACCTTTATTATGTTGAGGTAAGTTCCCTCTATGCCTACTTTCTGGAGGTTTTTATCATAAATGGGTGTTGAATTTTGTCGAAAGCTTTTTCTGCATCTACTGAGATGATCATATGGTTTTTATTCTTCATTTGTTAATATGGTGTATCACTTTTATTGATTTGCATATGTTGAAGAATGCTTTCATTCCTGGGATAAACCCCACTTGATCATGGTGCATGATCCTTTTAATGTGCTGTTGGATTCTGTTTGCTAGTATTTTGTTGAGTATTTTTGCATCTATGTTCATCAGTGATATTGGCCTGTAATTTTCTTTTTCTGTAACATCTTTGTCTAGTTTTGGTATCAGGGTGATGGTGGCCTCATAAAATGAGTTCGGGAGTGTTCCTCCCTCTGCAATATTTTGGAAGAGTTTGAGAAGGATAGGTGTTAGCTCTTCTCTAAATGTTTGCGAGAATTCGCCTGTGAAGCCATGGGGCCCTGGGCTTTTGTTGGTTGGAAGATTTTAAATCATGGTTTCAGTTTCAGTGCTTGTGATTGGTCTGTTCATATTTTCTATTTCTTCCTGGTTCAGTCTTGGAAGGTTGTACATTTCTACGAATTTGTCCATTTCTTCCAGGTTGTCCATTTTATTGGCATATAGTTGCTGTAGTAGTCTCTCATGATCCTTTGTATTTCTGCAGTGTCAGTTGTTACTTCTCCTTTTTTGTTTCTAATTCTGTTGATCTGAGTCTTCTCCCTTTTTTTCCTGATGAGTCTGGCTAATGGTTTGTCAATTTTGTTTATCTTCTCAAAGAACCAGCTTTTAGTTTTATTGATTTTTGCTTTTGTTTCCTTCATTTCTTTTTTTAAAAAAATTAATTTATTTATTTATTTTTGGCTGCATTGGGTCTTCGTTGCTGCACGTGGGCTTCCTCCAGTTGCGGCGAGTGGGGGCTACTCTTCATTGCAGTGCTCTGGCTTCTCATTGCGGTGACCTCTCTTGTTGTGGAGCACGGGCTCTAGGTGCATAGGCTTCAGTAGTGTGGTGCATGGGCTTGGTAGTTGTGGCTCACGGGCTTAGATGATCTGCAGCATGTGGGATCTTCCTGGACCAGGGCTTGAACCCATGTCCCCTGCGTTGGCACTGCGCCACCAGGGAAGCCCTCCTTCATTTCTTTTTCATTTATTTCTGCTCTGATCTTTATGATTTCTTTCCTTCTGCTAACTTTTGAGGGTTTTTTGTTCTTCTTTCTCTAATTGCTTTAGGTGTAAGCTTAGGTTGTTTATTTGAGATTTTTCTTGTTTCTTGAGGTAGAATTGTATTT
>NC_041214.2:51959180-51974590 GCF_002837175.3 Physeter macrocephalus | reverse complement strand
AATTAATTTATTTATTTATTTTTGGCTGCATTGGGTCTTCGTTGCTGCACGTGGGCTTCCTCCAGTTGCGGCGAGTGGGGGCTACTCTTCATTGCAGTGCTCTGGCTTCTCATTGCGGTGACCTCTCTTGTTGTGGAGCACGGGCTCTAGGTGCATAGGCTTCAGTAGTGTGGTGCATGGGCTTGGTAGTTGTGGCTCACGGGCTTAGATGATCTGCAGCATGTGGGATCTTCCTGGACCAGGGCTTGAACCCATGTCCCCTGCGTTGGCACTGCGCCACCAGGGAAGCCCTCCTTCATTTCTTTTTCATTTATTTCTGCTCTGATCTTTATGATTTCTTTCCTTCTGCTAACTTTTGAGGGTTTTTTGTTCTTCTTTCTCTAATTGCTTTAGGTGTAAGCTTAGGTTGTTTATTTGAGATTTTTCTTGTTTCTTGAGGTAGAATTGTATTTCTATAAAATTCCTTCTTAGGACTTCTTTTCCTGTATCCCATATGTTTTGGGTCATCGTGTTTTCATTGTCATTTGTTTTTAGGTATTTTTTGATATTCTCTTTGACTTCTTCAGTGATCTCTTGGTGGTTCAGTAGCACACTGTTTAGCCTCCATGTGTTTGTGTTTTTTACAGGTTTTTTTCCTGTAATTGATATCTAGTCTCATAGTGTTGTGGTCAGAAAAGGTGCTCAATATGATTTCAATTTTCTTAAATTTACTGAGGCTTTATTTGTGACCTAAGATGTGATCTGTCTTGGAGAATGTTCTGTTTGCACTTGGGAAGGAAGTGTATTCTGTTGTTTTTGAATGGAATGTCCTATAAATGTCAATTAAGTCCATTTGGTCTAATGTGTTTAAAGCTTGTTTTTCCTTATTCATTTCCTGTTTGGATGATCTGTCCATTGGTGTAAGTGGGGTATTAAAGTCCCGTACTATTTTGTGTTACTGTCGATTTCCCCTTTTATGGCTGTTAGCATTTGCCTTATGTATTGAGGTGCTTCTATGTTGGGTGCATAGATATTTACAATTGTTATATCTTCTTCTTGGATTGATCCCTGGATCATTATGTAGTGTCCTTCCTTGTCTCTTAATAGTCTTTATTTTGAAGTCTATTTTGTCTGCTATGAGTATTGCTTTTTGAATTTCCACTAGACTTTTAAAATATTATTATAAATTATAACTCCTTTCTGACGAGATAGGGTGCTTTCAGGGTGGTATGGCTGTAGACTATATCCCACTTCTGAAACATTATGATATCATTTAGTACTATTTCTAATTTTAAAATGTTTTCTAGAATGTTAATTGGTAGACTTTCTAGATTTCTAACTTTTTTTACATTAATATTTTACAACCATAAAATGAATAAAGAAGTATTTCTTTACCAATATCATAACAAGATTACTAGCATCTGAAGTATAGCTAAAATACAAGTGGCTAAGCTAAGGAAGAATGTTCACATTAACAAATAGCTGTATCTCAGGACTTCCCTGGTGGTCCAGTGGTAAAGAATCCACTTTCCAATGCAGGGGACGTGGGTTCGATCCCTGGTCGGGAAACTAAGATCTCACATGCTGCAGCTAAGCCTGCGTGCTGCAACTACTGAGCCTGCATGCCTCAACTAGAGAGCCCGTGTGCCACAAGCTACAGAGCCCATGCGCTCTGTAGAGAGAAAACCCACATACCACAACTAGAGAGAAGCCTGTGCACCACAACTAGAGAGAGAAGCCCTTGTGCCACAACAAAAGATCCTATGTGCTGCAACTAAGACCGGATGCAACTAAAAAGTAAAAATAAATAAACAAATAGCTATATCTTTTTTTTTTTTTTCTTGCGGTACGCGGGCCTCTCACTGTTGTGGCCTCTCCCATTGCGGAGCACAGGCTCCGGACGCACAGGCTCAGCGGCCATGGCTCACGGGCCTAGCCGCTCCACGGCATGTGGGATCTTCCTGGACTGGGGCACGAACCCGTGTCCCCTGCATCAGCAGATGGACTCTCAACCACTGCGCCACCAGGGAAGCCCCAAATAGGTATATCTTTCATGCCAGATGTGACAATGTGGAATGTTTAGTTAAATGTAAGATAAAATTTCAACATGAAAATTAGCATTGTATTATTACTATTATAATTTCTCATTATTTTCATAGGAATATCCTACTGGTTTGTTTTTTTTTTTTGCGGTACGCGGACCTCTCACTGTTGTGGCCTCTCCCATTGCGGAGCACAGGCTCCGGATGCACAGGCTCAGCGGCCATGGCTCACGGGCCCAGGCACTCCGTGGCATGTGGGACCTTCCCAGACTGGGGCACGAACCCGTGTTCCCTGCATCGGCAGGCGGACTCTCAACCACTGCGCCACCAGGGAAGCCCATATCCTACTGGTTGTATCATTGTTGCTCCAGAAGGAATCAGAAAGAGTATAATAAAATATCATTATTATGTTTTGAGGTAGGCTTCTCTATGCCAGGTACTATGGTGGGTACTAAATACACAAAGATTTTTAAGAGAGAAAGAGTGGAGGGTGGAAGGGAAGAAGAGGGGGGAAGGAGAGGGAAAGGGAGAGGAAAAGAACTCTGCCTTTTATAGTGGACAGAGATAAAAATACTAACAGAGTGTGACTCAGGCTCCTCACTGTTGAAGCGGGAGTTTACAGGTAAGCAAGGGGTGGAGGCTAAAATGATCCATGTGGTAATGAATTAGAATTGAAACCATGGGTATGAACTCATGTTTAGCTTAATATAGATACAGATGGTTGCATATAGAAATACTTATAAATAGATATGTGTACATATACACACATAATTTCCCTGCTTTGTCACCTTAGGGGGCCAAGGAACAATGACACCCAAGTGGCAGCGAGCATACCTAGTACCTAGCTCTTAGTTTCTAACACAGTTCTCCAGTGAAAGGTACCAGAAGTCCTTGGAGAAACAGCTGATTCTAAGACAGGGCAGGAAACATACAAGGTGAGCCTGGAGCATCTTGTATGTGAGATGTAAGTAAGGAAGTGATAAACAAACAAATAAAAAACCACACACACAATGATGACAGCACATCACATGGACACAAGAACCAACTGAAAGAGCTCCCTGTGGCCAAAGCTGGAACAGTTAGAGCAACAAAATAAACAAAATAATATTGAATTATAAAATAAATATCTGTGGTACATACTGATAGAATAATTGGCCAAATAATTTGAATGTAATAACTAGAAGAGGAAGAAACAAATTTGTGCAGAAGAATTCCACATAATTTATGCAGCTGTTCTGCCCTCAGGAGGTGAAGCTAACTCCCCACTCTTTAAGTATGGATTGCACATTGTGACTTCTTTTCAAAGAGGACAGTATGGAAAGTGGGGGAAAAAAGAGTAACTTTACAGTGGAGAAATCTGGTGAACACTACCTCAGCCAGATGTTCAAGGTCAACATCAATAGTCATAAGTCATGTAGGTCAAATGTACTCTCCATATGATATGAGGAAAATGGCACTTTATCTCTGTGGTTTTCCTCCCCCAAATTCAAAATTTCAGTCTATTCATGAGAAAAACAGACAAATCCCAACTGAGAAACATTTTACAAAATGTTTCAAAACTGTGAAGATCATCAAAAACAAGGAAAGTCTGAGAAATTGTCACAGCCAAGAGTAGCCTAAGGAGACATAATGAGTAAATGTTGTGTAGTGTCCTGAATGGAATCCTGGAACAGAAAAAAGACACTAAGTATAAACTAAGGAAACCTGAATAAACTATGGACTTAAGTTTATAATAACGTGTCAATATTGGTTCATTACTTGTAACAAATGTATCATACCAACTTTTTTTTTCTTTTTTGGCTGCATTGGGTCTTCATTGCTGCACGTGGGCTTTCTCTAGTTGTGGCAGGCGGGGGCTACTCTTCGTTGCGGTGTGCGGGCTTCTCATTGTGGTGGCTTCTCTTGCTGTGGAGCCTGGGCTCTAGGCACATGGGCTTCAGTAGTTGCAGCACGCGGGCTCTGGGGCGCAGAGCCAGTAGTTGTGGCACATGGGCTTAGTTGCTTCGCGGCATGTGGGATCTTCCAGGACCAGGGATTGAACCAGTGTCCCCAGCATTGGCAGGTAGATTCTTAACCACTGTGCCACCAGGAAAGTCCCTCATAGCAACTTAAGATGTTAATAAGAGGGGAAACTGGGTTATAGTACATGGGGAACTCTCTATATATTGTAATTATATACAATATGTAAATATATAATAATTATACATTTATATATTATAATTACATATATGTAATTTTTCTGTAAATCTAAAAGTATTCTAAAGCAAAAGTTTGTTTAAGAATACTAACATAGGACTTCCCTGGTGGCGCAGTGGTTAAGAATCCACCTGCCAATGCAGGGGACATGGAGGAGCCCTGGTCCGGGAAGATCCCACATGCTGCGGAGCAACTAAGCCCATGCGCCACAACTACTGAGCCTGTGCTCTAGAGCCCATGTGCTGCAACTACTGAAGCCCATGCACCTAGAGCCCGTGCTCCGCAACAAGAGAAGCCATTGCAATGAGAAGCCTGTGCACCACAATGAAGAGAAGCCCCTGCTCGCTGCAACTAGAAAAAAAAAAAAAAAGCCCACATGCAGCAACAAAGACCCAATGCAGCCAAAAATAAATAAATAAATAAATTTATAAAAAATAAAAGGACCAAAGCAAAAAAAAAAAAAGCTAACAAAATTTTAATACAGTACAATGAATGCAGTGTAGGAATGAAAGCATATGAACTGTGGGAGAAAAGTGTGAGAGGAAAAAAAGAATTCCAAATTGATCCTTAAATACTTTGACTTAAAAAAAAGATCAAATGCTCTTTTATTTTGTATCATGTCTTTAAATTTATCCATGTGTGTAATGTGTATATTTGGGATATTTCAACTTACAACACATTATATTATACAGTTCTTGCTGCTCATGTTAACTTCAGTATTTTTAAAGACCAAACCAAATCCTTTGGTTTTTTTTTTTTTTTTTTTACAAAAATAAGCCACAATCTACCAAAAGTAAAGAAATAACAATCAGATGTGGTGGAATATGAGAAGCATTCTGTATTTAGCAAAACATGACCTCCTCTCTTTTCAACATTTAATCTAGAAAAATAAATAACAGTTTGGGCATCAATTGTTTAAATAAAAAATATCTTAATAACCCAGATACACTAACCTTACTACCTGGAATTACCTTGAATAGTCATGACTTATGTGATTTTTTTCAGGGTGTTCCCTACTCTTAAAATGCTTGTCTCTCTCACATTTTTTCTAAGTTCAAAATCTTGGTTAGCTTTCAAGGTCACCTCAAATATTTCCTCCACCAGGAAGCTTCGCCTGGTTCCCCAAGGATGATAGCTGCTCATTGCTTTGAGTGGTTGGTACTGTGTGTCCCTCCATTATCCCATGGACTTAATTTACAACTGTTGTTTATAGGTGTTTCTCCCATTTGGCTGTAAACTTCTTAAGAGCAAGGTCAGAATCATGGCTCCTCTTGGTCTCTGCACAGTGTCTGACACCCATTCATTCATCCAACACCATTTATTGCATGCCCACCATTCAATACCATGGAATGAACAGGAGGGAGAAAATTACAGAGAAAAATTAACAACTAAATGTTAATGTTGGAAAATCTTTCTAATCCAGAAGCTCAGAAAAGCTCAGAAAAAAAAAATTAGGAGAAAAATATTGAAACAGATCCAGTTTACTGAAAGCATTAACAGAAGCCTTATGTCACAGAACTGATATGTTTTTATCACTGGTATATATGCTTCTAGGTAAAGGTGTCTCTTTCTTCTACCACTTTGCCCATTTTCCATGATCTGGGACCCCTGTGGTTTGTGTATAGAAAGCTGGTAGGCTCAGGGCAAGTAAAATAAATTGAATCAATGTTCATTTTCAAAAGAAAACATGAACGAGCAGTAATTTAGGGGAAGGAAAAAGATAAAAATGTTTTCGTGGCAGAGGCCTGAAGTCCAACTTGGACTGTCAAGCTACTGCACAGGTTCTTACAAACGATCTTTTTCCCTTTTGAAACTTTCTGTTAAAGCAAAACAAGGTGCTGTCTCAATGTATACCTTACAGCTAGATTGATTTCCAATAGAACCATTTTTTGTGTATGCGCTCTCATGGAATTCTTGGTTTCTGCCTTCTTTAGTATTGATTAATTTAAATTCAATTTTTCAACGCCAAAAAAATATTTTTAATTACCATTTTCAAACAATTTCTGATAGGGCAATTTTAAGTGGATATTGTGTTCTATTCTATTCTATGAAGTCTTTCCCTGTCAGTGGCAGGCCTCCTGGTCTTTTCCACTGAACTTTCAAGCACTCTTTATATCTCATGATCCACTCACCCACAGAATGCAGAAATGATTTCTGATTTCATACAAGATTTTGAATGCTTAAATTTCCCCCAAACAGCTAACATCATGAAAACTAGTCCTCTTTTATACCAATGGTTCAGAATCACACAGAGAGCTATTATTTATTAAGATTTCTAAATATATTTCTAAATTGCCCTGTGGCTTTATTGTTTGGTTTCCAATGTCATCTTCTCTAATCTATCATTGGCCACCCTCCCTTAACTCTTCCAGACTCTTTCCCAAAAGCCTGTTATTCCTTCACACCTGAGCCCTGATGGTCCACAGATAAGCTTCCCCCGCTCCCCACAATTCTCTAGGGAACCCCATGCACTCTCATGGGTTGGGACTGACTCTACCACCTTATTAGGGTTCCCATCAGCTTTTAATAAACTCTAGTCCATTTCCATTTTTAATAGTAGGGCATAATTAATCTATTTATTTTCAAAATATTTCATTTAACATGTCAGATTAATTCTGAAACAATAAATACCCCATGAGCTATCGATATGACTCTACAGATTTAAAAATTCCCAGTATGGTAGAGCCTAAAGCATCCCAACGTGGCAACAGTTTGGCTGAGTTCGAATCCTGGTTCTGCCACAGATAGGGCAAACTTGAGCAATTTTTTCTGGATCCTTGAGCATCATTCATCTCTCCAGACACTCTATTTAGAGCATCTATTGTGTGCCATGTGCCAAGGTCATAGGGGTGAACAAGGCAGTCACAGTGGTTCACTAAGCTGACCCTTTAATGGGCTAAGTTTCCTCATACTTAAAATAGAAACAGTAACACCCATCTTGTAGGGTTGTAAAAATTAAATGGCTCCTAAACATGGCTCCTCACCATCTCTGCTCTATGCCACCACCACCATGCTCCCCCACTTTCTTGTTCCTAAAGGATGATCTCTAAGTTTCCCTGCTGAAGCTCTTCAAGATGAAATAACCTTTTTGAACCAGGACAGTTCACAGGAAGCCACCCCCTGGCCAGAGTTATTCTGGGGGTTTCTGTGGCCTCTGTACAACCAAGAGAACAGTGCCCCTGGTCATGGCACACCATCACTGTGCAGAAAATGCCTCGGTTTCCTTCACCCATTTGTTTATGCTTCCCAGGTTATTTCAAAGTTCCCAATCATATGGAAATGACACCTATCTCTCTTTCTGTTGGTAAGAGGTTTTTTCCTCCCATGCAAGTTGCTTGGAGACTTCTCATCCATTGTTAATCAAAAGAAAAAGAGGAATACAACTTGCTTAAAGCAGCTACATTTAAATCTACATTCCATGAAATGGATCTACTCCCAAATCCATAGTTGTTTGAAGTTATTAGCTCACAGACTGAAAACTAAAAAATGTATTTCTAAAGATCTTTGTATGTTGAAGTATGAGGTGTAACTCTGGGAAGAATCTAATGTTTAATGCTCTGTGTATTTGTTTCTAGATTCTGTTAGAAGTTGTGTAGCAAAGCTGTTCTTCACTTGCTCCCTAAAGGGTCATTATTGCCTCTACAGTAAATCCAGTTTTATTCTCATCAGCCAAGAACCTCAGCCGTGGATCCAGATCATGTTCCTATTTCAGCAGGTGTGTATATTCACATTCATCATGGCTCCTTGATGAGAACAACTCACTTTGATGTGAATCAAATTGTATATGAATATAAAAAACAGCATTGATTTTTCTTCCTTTTCTTGAAATAATGACCTTATTCTTCTTCTACTTTACTAATGTTTTTCAAATGGTTTTCATCAGTGATTTTGTAATTGGTTTCATCTTTGGATTTGTTCTTAACAGTTGTCAGTTTTCTGAAAACGAACCAAGAAAACTTGATTTTATTTTTGCCCCTTCAGTCTTATTTTATTGACTTAGTCTGATTCTTTGTTTTTCTCTTTGAGCAAACTCACCAAAAAACATCTGTTTATGCTGCTTTTCTTCTTTGTTCTTTTTACTATAATGTTTCCTTTCTTCTTCCACACCTTTGACATTATGTGATCTGGATGAAGCCTGACTTTGGGGTAAAAAAAATCAAATCTTTGACGTGATAGTTACAAACCTAGTGCTGGGCCAGACTCTTCCCCTTCTCTGTCAGTTTATGCCTTCATGCAGTTCTCAAATTAACAGATTCCAGTCTAAATGTACCTCTTTGGAATGATGATTAATTAAATCAGGTCCTGCTCTTCTTTAAGTGAAAGATCATATGCTGTATAAGTTTCTGATAATAATCAAGAAATTCCCAGATGTGTCCACATTTTTTTAACTTTTTATTTTATATTGGAGTATAGCTGATTAACAACGTTGTGATAGTTTCAGGTGCACAGCAAAGCATGTGTGCACATTTTGGGTTTCACAATCAATCTGTTACTGCTCTTAACCTTTTAAAAGCTGTGGGTAACTTACTCAGGGTATAAGATCCTCCGCCTTTTCCCACTCAGTATAAAAAGCAGCTCATCTTGAGGATAACAATAAGATTTTTCTGGAAAAATAAATTGTTATTCACTTACTAAATAGACACTTTGTACACAAAGACCACCTAGAGAGTCTTATAAGTCAATGTTTGGACAGTCATTGACATAGAAAATGGGATTTTATAAGGCAAAATCATTATTTTATTATACCTCACACATAAAGGATGATATATATGGTATTTTATGTGTGTGTGTGTGTGTGTGTGTGTGTATAATTTTGTGCCTTTTATGTTCTATATGTTTTTATAAAATTGTTCCCTTGAATTGAGACACTTCTCACATTCATAGATATAACATCACAACATGTAAATAACTGTTAAACACATAATTGGTTAGTAAACATACAAACAGTTTAAATCTTCCTTTGAAAATTTTAGAACCTAGGGGCAGGACAGGAATAAAGATGCAGACGTAGAGAATGGACTTGAGGACACGGGGAGGGGGAAGGGTAAACTGGGACGAAGTGAGAGAGTAGCACTGACATATATACACTACCAAATGTAAAATAGATAGCTAGTGGGAAGCAGCTGCATAGCATTGTAAAGCAATTATACTCCAATAAAGATGTTAAAAAAATTTTATTTTCATTGGCTTGAATGATATATATGTAAATGTGATTCTTTTTTTACATTGACAGTCTCATTTTCCCAAACTGACAATATCTTAAAGCTCTAAGAATATTCAGCCATTACACATTTTATAACTGAAAATGTTTGTGTTTTCCCAACCCCCCCCACTCATACCGTTCACATCTGAGCAATTGAATAATGGACTCTTGGTTGTTTCATGTCTATTCTTCATGATTTACTCTGTATAAATAAACTTGATATTTGTACTCTCTTGATATTTGTTTTAATTTTATACCTTAATTCTCAGATCTTTGAAAAATAAATATATATATTAATATTAACCATTTTCCAATTAAGTAACGTGCTTGAGAAATGATTGAAGTAAATACTACATTACAAAGGTTAGGCATATTTATAGAGATCAATATCAACTGTCTTAAAAATCCTATTTAAGTTAAATTTTCTGTTAAGAAATAAAAAACATGAAATGTACCATATGTTTGATCTTCAAGACAGATTTCCCTGTAGCTTTATTTAAATTTAAACCATTTTTAGGTTCAGACCAAGCCTTACAGTGCTTTACAGTCAATCAAACAATACTGTTAGGACAAGAGATAACACGTCATGTTTCTCTCATTAATGCCCTTTCAGAGCCTGTTTCCTGAGCCCCTGTCCATACAGAGCCGTTCTGTGCAATTTCTCAGAGCTCTGTGGGAGAAGACCCAGGCAGAGGGTGCTCACAGCTTTGAAACAGCCATGATGGAGTCCACATTCCCACAGCAGAAGGTAAATGCTTTTTTCCTTGGACATGTTATTTGAAACCAAGATTCAAGATTAGCTTGCCTTTTCTTGATAGTTCAGCTTTTTCCCTTCATTCCTTTATTTTCTTTTATTATTAGAAAACACTAAGTAATGATTTACATGTCATGCTATAGTGGACTCAGGACCTAGTGATATCAGTAGACAAGGTCACTGCCCTGTGAGGCTCCCAGACTGACATAATACTGCCCACTCAGAGCCACACAAAAACCACACACATGGTATGGAATAGAAAACATTTTACAAAAGAAGACAGACAACTCTAGGACTGAAAAGGAAAGAGCACTGGGGAATCAAGCTCCAGCTTCTTTGGTGCTTTTCATTTCGTCCTTCTGTACTTCCTCTCATCACCTTGCCCTCTGCTGTCACCACAAAGGTAGAAGAGGAAGACAAGGTGAACAGGAAGGTCAGGGTGGGAAAGAGCTCTGTTGAGACAGACAAGGATGATGTGAGACAGAGCAATTTAGGAGTGTGGAAACAGGGGCATCACTCTCAGGACACAGTTGGCCGAGACCTCCTGAGCAGGCTCTTGAACTGGGAAAGGACCAAAATGTGGAACTACGCCTATCAAGTCAACAGAGTGTAACCAGAAGTGGACGTTCACTGCCGTGATCAGATCTGCCCATGAGAAAGGTCACAGGCCTGGCTATGGAGAGAATGATTAGAGGAAGCCTGACTGGAGACAGGAAGACTACAAAGGAAGCAACTACTGTAGTCAGGTAGGAAATGAAGGCCTGAACTAAAGTTGGAAGTTGTAGGAAGAGGATGGATTCAAGAGCCATTAAAGAAACAGAATCAACAGGACTTGGTGCCTGATAAGGAAATTGAAAGAACCAAGGATGACTCCAGGTGCATTGTGTGGCCAATGGATGATGGCACCATCTTGAAAAAGAGACCACAAAGGAAGCTGATGTGGAGGAAGAAGAAAATCATTCTGGCTTACATATTTTGAGTGTGAGTGGTTTGTGTAGATACCCAGGTGGTGATGGTGGTTGAATTGCCACTGTGGACCTCAGGAAGAAGGACATGACTGGAGATAATGGATTTGGGAGTCAAAGATAGCACTTGATGTCATGACAGTAGATTGGATAACTCGGGAAGAACATGGATAATGAGAATAGAGAATGGTTATTGATCTCTCCTTAGTAAATTGCCAGCTTCTGTAAGTCCTTCTCATACTCAGAGATCCTGATCATCCTTATTTTGCCTTCAAGAAAGCCCAGTAATAAGCATTGGATGCTTACTGATCAAACCAGAGATTCTGAGAGTATATGATCATGGTCTTTGTCCTTGTTTTACTATTGAGAAGGGGAACAAACATGCTAATATTAAATAAACTCAAAGTACAAGCAGCTAGCAAATTAATCAAAAACTGTTACATTCTGAAACAAATTCAGTACCTCTTAAGTGCTGAAGGATTGTAAAAAGATGAGAAATGGGTGTGATTAATCAGAAGTTTAGTTAGTATGGTCTGTAAGACACTGAAGCCACACCCAATTATTGCATCACTATTTTTTGGCTTTGATTTAAGAATTAGACATGTAGTATTAAGAATAAAGGAGGGCTTCCCTGGTGGCGCAGTGGTTGAGAGTCCACCTGCCGATGCAGGGGACACGGGTTCGTGCCCCGGTCCGGGAAGATCCCACGTGCTGCGGAGCGGCTGGGCCCGTGAGCCATGGCCGCAGAGCCTGCGCGTCCGGAGCCTGTTCTCCGCAACGGGAGAGGCCACAACAGTGAGAGGCCCGCGTACCGCCAAAAAAAACGAATAAAGGAAATGCCATAGTTGCATCAATGCAAAGTAGAATGGAATTCTTTGCATAGTTCCTGCAAATTTTAAAGTTTGTATCATGTTTAAAGACAATGCCTCAAATTCTTATAAATGTTTCATTGTGAACTGTAGTTTAACTAGAGGGAACTTGGAAATTAAACCTTGGCAAACTGCTTCAAGTCCTAAGAGGTTGAAAAAAACCCCAAAAACTTGGCAAACCAGTTTTGTGCATGCTCACAAGTATACTTATTCATATTTCTTCTATTTCATACCAATAAATATTCCTCTAGGGAAAAATTAACTGCAAACCAAAATGTTTTATAAATTTTTAAGACTTTATAATTTGGTTTATTCATAAGTAATAGAAATACTTTGATGTCTGGAATGTGCACTGTGTGACAAAATTTATCGACCTGGGTATTTCTCAATCAAATGGATTTTCTACTGTCTTTATTTTATGAAGTGCTCTTCCCATGAAATTCACAATAGCTGTGGGAATGGTCCAAAGTCTGCTTTCTTTTCACCATATGTAGCAGTCTGTACATACACTAGTGATTTGAAAATGATGGGCATGTGTGTATCTGTTGCTGTGATAGAATTAATACTGCAGCCAACTGGATTCAGGTATACAAAAAAGGAAGATGCTTCTGAGAAAATGCCTAAGTCTCTAGAATATAATGCTCTGGAGAGTTTGTTATTGAGAATTCATTTTAATAAAATCTTAGGATTTTAGAATTGAAAATCAACAGTAAGTTATCTATTAAATTGTAAACTGCTTGAGGGCAAGGGATGCACTATGTTTACCATTATATTTCCAGGGTTACACAGTGCC
Source organism: Physeter macrocephalus (assembly GCF_002837175.3). Classification (NCBI taxonomy): domain Eukaryota; kingdom Metazoa; phylum Chordata; class Mammalia; order Artiodactyla; family Physeteridae; genus Physeter; species Physeter macrocephalus. Next base: position 51,961,789 of record NC_041214.2, on the reverse strand, counting down.
TGGCACATGGTAGGCTCTCAATAAATGATGAGTATCAATTGAATAAGTAAATAAATCCTGTCACTTTCCAGATGTTAAAATTGGAAGCATAGGGACCTGTCGTAGGTCATCTACCTAGTCAGGGGCAGAGCTAGAGCACGAGCATACACCATGGTGACATCGGGAACACCACCAATATATCTCGGTTTTCTCTACTGTGGCCTGTAAAATTACAATTCCCTGCCTCTTGAAGTAAGCCTTGGTCATGTGACTTGCTTCAGCCAATGATATATGAGAAGGGATATGTGTCACTCCAGGCAGAAGCTTTTCAAAGCCAGTGTTCCATTCTCCATCTTCCCTTTCTTCCCCTACCATGGGGACTGCAGAAGCAGATGTTGATATTTAGTTGCCAGAAGATGGACACAACCTGGAACCCCAAGCTACCACATAGAGGACTGCTGCTCTGGAGAGCCACCCAGACCCACCACACACTTCGCATGATGAAGGAACAATCTTCTGTTTTGTTAAAGACAGAAGTTTTGGTGTTTGTTATGGGAGTATAACCTACGTATCTTGACTACTTTTCTTAATTTTAAATAGTAATAAAAACTTTTTTTTTGAACCTGGATTAATGGAAAGATATGCCCTTCTCATGGCTAGGAACACTGATTACACAAATGGAAATTTTCTCTCAAATCATAAATACAATTTATTTCCAATCATAATAGCAACAGAATTTCTTCATGGAGTTTGACAAAGTGATCCTAGATTTGAGAATAACCAAAACAGTTCTGAAAAAGAACAGAGAGGAGAAAATTTTTCTACTAAGAAATGAAAACTTATTCTAAAAGCACAATAAGATGAGGAGGTAATTATTGCTATAGCGATAAATTAATACTAATAAGGAATAAAGAATCCAGAGATAGTTCCAAGCATATATGGACACTTGGTAGATGATAGAAAGGAGATTTCCAGTCAGGAGAAAATAAAATATTTTAAAAATAGTATGGGGGGCATGTGACTTTTCAGATGGAAAAGATAAAATTAGATCCCACCCAGACACTATAATAAATAAACTAACTACAGATAAAGCTCTAAATGTAATCAATGAAACATTACAACAATTAGAAGAAAATACCCATAGTTGTCTTTGTGACTTCAGGATAAGAAAGAATTTAAGTCATAAGTAAACAGAAATCATAAAGGAAATATGAATAGATACGAGTACTTAAAAAGTTTAAATTTCTGTATGACACATTACACCACAACAAAGTTAAAAGACAAGCACAACCTGGGAGAAGTTATTTAAAATATGTGTAAGGGCCCTGAACCAAGATGGCAGAGTAGAAAGACGTGCTTTCTCTCCCTCTTGTGAGAACACCAGAATCACAACTAGCAGCTGGACAATCATTGACAGGAAGATGCTGGAACACACCAAAAAGATACCCCACATACAAAGACAAAGGAGAAGCCACAATGAGATGGTAGGAGGGGCACAATCACAGTAAAATCAAATCCCATAACTGCTGGGTGGGTGACTCACAAACTAGAGAACACTTACACCACACAAGTCCACCCACTGGAGTGAAGGTTCTGAGCCACACGTCAGGATCCCCAACCTGGGGGTATGGCAATGGGAGGAGGAATTCCTAGAGAATCAGACTTTGAAAGCCAGTAGAATTTGATTACAGGACTTCGACAGGACTGGGAGAAACAGAGACTCCACTCTTGGAGGACACACACAAAATAGTGTGCACATCGGGATCCAGGGGAAGGAGCAGTGACCCCATAGGAGACTGAACCAGACCTACCTGTTAGTGTTGGAGGGTATCCTGCAGAGGTGGGGGGTGGCTGTGGCTCACCGTGGGGACAAAGACACTGGCAGCAGAAGTTCTGGGAAGTACTCCTTGGCGTGAGCCCTCCCAGAGTCTGTCATTAGCCCCACCAAAGAGTCCAGGTAGTCTCCAGTGTTGGGTTGCCTCAGGCCAAACAACCAACAGGGAGGGAACCCAGCCCCACCCATCAGCAGTCAAGCAGATTAAAGTTTTACTGAGCTCTGCCCACCAGAGCAACAGTCAGCTCTACCCACCACCAGTCCCTCCCATCAGGAAACTTGCACAAGCCTCTTAGATAGCATCAGCCACCAGAGGGCAGACAGCAGAAGCAAGAAGAACTGCAATCTTGCAGTCTGTGGGAAAAAAAACACATTCAACGAAAGATAGACAAGATGAAAAGGCAGAGGGCTATGTACCAGATAAAGGAACAAGATAAAACCCCAGGAAAACAACGAAATGAAATGGAGATAGGCAATCTTCCAGAAAAAGAACTCAGAATAATGATAGTGAAGATGATCCAGGACCTCGGAAAAAGAATGGAGGCAAACGTTGAGAAGATGCAAGAAATGTTTAACAAAGACCTAGAAGAATTAAAGAACAAACAGAGATGAACAATACAATAACTGAAATGAAAACTACACTAGAAGGAATCAATAGCAGAATAACTGAGGCAGAAGAATGGATAAATGACCCTGGAAGACAGAATGGTGGAATTCACTGCTGTGGAACAGACTAAAGAAAAAAGAATGAAAATAAATGAAGACAGCCTAAGAGACCTCTGGGACAACATTAAAC
>NC_041214.2:51956551-51957053 GCF_002837175.3 Physeter macrocephalus | reverse complement strand
ATCAAGAAAAAGAGGGAGAGGACTCAAATCAATAAAATTAGAAATGAGAAAGGAGAAGTTGCAACAGACACCACAGAAATACAAAGCATCCTAAGAGACTACTACAAGCAACTCTGCCAATAAAATGGACAACCTGGAAGAAATGGACAAATTCTTAGAAAGGTATAACCTTCCAAGACTGAACCAGGAAGAAATAGAAAATATGAACAGACCAATCACAAGTAATGAAATTGAAACTGTGTTTGAAAATCTTCCAACAAACAAAAGTCCAGGACCAGATGGCTTCACAGATGAATTCTATCAAATATTTAGAGAAGAGCTAATAACCATCTTTCTCAAACTCTTCCAAAAACTTGCAGAGGAAGGAACACTCCCAAATTCATTCTATGAGGCCACCATCACCCTGATACCAAAACCAGACAAATGAAGACTGTATACGACAAACCCACAGCAACATCATTCTCAATGGTGAAAAACTGAGAGCATTTCCTCTAAGATCAGG
>NC_041214.2:51939853-51956447 GCF_002837175.3 Physeter macrocephalus | reverse complement strand
GATACAAAATTAATGCACAGAAATCTCTTGCATTCCTATACACTAATGATGAAAAATCTGAAAGAGAAATTAAGGAAACACTCCCATTTACCATTGCAACAAAAAGAATAAAATACCTAGGAATAAACCTACCTAGGGAGACAAAAGACCTGTATTCAGAAAACTATAAGACACTAATGAAAGAAATTAAAGATGATACCAACAGATGGAGAGATATACCATGTCCTTGGATTGGAAGAATCAATATTGTGAAAATGACTATACTGCCCAAAGCAGTCTACAGATTCAATACGATCCCTATCAAATTACCAATGGCATTTTTTATGGAACTAGAACAAAAAATCTTAAAATTTGTATGGAGACAAAAAAGACCCCGAATAACCAAAGCAGTCTTGAGGGAAAGCTACGGAGCTGGAGAAATCAGACTCCCTGACTTCAGACTATACTACAAAGCCTGTATGATCCAGCAATCACACTACTGGGCTATACCCAGAGAAAACCATAATTCAAAAAGACCCGTGCATCCCAGTGTTCACTGCAGCACTATTTACAATAGCCAGGACATGGAAGCAACGTGGATGGACCTAGAGACTGTCATACAGAGTGAAGTAAGTCAGAAAGAAAAAAACAAATACCGTATATTAACACATGTATGTGGAACCTAGAAAAATGGTACAGATGAACCGGTTTGCGTGGCAGAAGTTGAGACACAGATGTAGAGAACAAATATATGGACACCAAGAGGGGAAAGCTGTGGTGGGGGTGGTGGTGGGATGAATTGGGAGATTGGGATTGACATGTATACACTGATGTGTATATAATTGATGACTAATAAGAACCTACTGTATAAAAAAATAAATTAAATAAAATTTAAAAATTAAAATAAATAAATAAAATAAAATATGTGTAACACACAAAACTCTCCTACACATCAACAAGGAAGAGACAAACAACCCAAGAGAAAACTGGGCAAAGAACATGAACAGAAAATTCACTGAACAAAAACTCAAGTGGCCAAAACACCTAAGAAAGGATGTTTAGACTCACTAAAAATCATTGAAATAATTGATTTAAAATGTTAAAGATTAAATACCATTTACAATGATCAGACTGGCAAGAATAAAAAATTGTGGCAATACAAGTTTTGGCAAAGATGTGAAAATATAAGAATGTTTATACATGACATATGAGACTAAAACAGCTTTATCTCCTTAAAAAAGAAAAAAGTACTTAAGAAAAAAAATATATGTAGTCAACAATTAGATTCATAAGTGACAGCTAGCTGGCATTCAGGGTGGGTAAGTTGCTTTCCAGAAGTGTCAATTAATTACATTTACAACTTATCAGAAAAAACCCTTAAGCATTTTCCCCCACAAAGGATTCCCCCTATCTAGTTAATTAACATATCCAAAACCTCACATATTCTTTCTTTCTTCCCTTCCTTCCTTCCTTCCTTTCCCCCTCCCTCCCTCCTTTCTTTCTTTCTTTCTTTCTTTCTTTCCTTCTATCAGAACATTTAAGTAAGAAATGCTCATTTCTTTCCACAAGGAGGTTTTATATTATAACATACAAAAATGTTCAGTCCTAGACAAGGTTTAAGACAAATTTTCCTTTACAACCTTTTCAAAAGGGCAATCTGGCAATAGCTGGTTATATTATAAATTCATGTACCCTACTATCTTGCAATTACATTTCTAGGTGAAACTCTCACATACTTGCACCAGAAGACATATACAGATGTTACGTGAACATTGTTTGCACTAAAAAATCAGGAACAATGCAAATGTTCATCATTAGAAGGACACAGAAAAATGTCGTGATATAGTCATGCTACACAGGCAGTGAAAGTGAATTAATTAGACCTATGTGTAGTAACATGGAATAAATCTTAAAAACATAATATTGATTTTTAATAAGCAAGTTGCAAAATTATGATATGAATAGTATCATAGCTTGCATAAATTTTTAAAACACACTGAGCAGTATTATGCATTATTTATGGGTACATATTCTTGTGATAAAAATACAACAGCATATTTGGAATCACACCAAATTCATGATGGCATTGCCTCTGGATAACGAGGAACTAGGGAAAGGAAGGAGGGAAATGTTACTGGGAAGAAAATTAAGGAGATCTCAGTTTCATCTGTAATTTTGTTTTTAAAAAATCAGAAGCCAAATATTAGCAATTGTTAAATTTGGCCTGCAGGGTCATGCGTGTTTGTTACATTATCCTTTATACATGCTTTTCTTTCTTTCCTTCTCTTTCTTTCCTTCTCTTTCTTTTTCTTTCTTTCTTTCTTTCTTTCTTTCTTTTTCTTTCTTTCTTCCTTCCTTCCTTTCTTCCTTTCTTTATTTAGTTTTCTTTTTTCTTTTTTTTTCTGATTAAACCTGTAAGTAATGTCTAAGAGTAGAGGATTAATATATTTAACTACAAAAAATATAAAATTTATAAAAACAAAATCTATTTAGTAACTTGAAAATATGTGTAACAAGTATGAAAGACAAGTTTAATATCCTTAAGATAGTGTGGGTTCATGCAAATCAATAATCAGTGGGCCAAAGACATGAGCAAATAATTCAAAGGAGACTTTGAGTGCAGAAAAAGTATTCAGCCTCATTAGTAGTCAAGATTAAAAAATTGAAATTAAAATAACAGTACCTTTTTAATCCATTTTTAAAAAGGCAATAATCAGTGCTGGCTAGAGTAAGGGAGTTTAGACACTTTCACACATTTCTAGTCAGAGTGTAAATTATTTCAACATTTCTAAATACGTAATTTAGCAATGCAGGTCAAGAGTCTTAAAAATACTCATATCCTTTAACACAGTGATTCTACTAAGAATCTGTTCTAAAGAAATAATCTGAAATGTGTATAGAACTTAAGGTACACACACCAAAAAAATACTGTGGAGTAATCTGTTAACAGCCTAAATGTCTAAAGGTGGGAAAATGAAAGTGTTGTATACATATGCTTGGGGTGGGAGGGGGAAGCTGGGGTGAAGTGAGTGTAGCATCGAAATATATACACTAGCGAATGTAAAATAGTTGGCTGGTGGGAAACAGCAGTATAGCACAGGGAGATCAGCTCCGTGCTTTGCCAGGACCTAGAGGGGTGGGCTAGGGACGATGGGAGGGAGACTCAAGAGGGAGGGGTGGGCTTTCCTGGTGGCGCAGTGATTGAGAGTCCGCCTGCAGATGCAGGGGACACGGGTTCGTGCCCCGGTCCAGGAAGATCCCACATGTCGCGGAGCAGCTAGGCCCGTGAGCCATGGCCACCGAGCCTGCGCGTCCGGAGCCTGCGCTCTGCAACGGGAGAGGCCACAACAGTGAGAGGCCCGTGTACCAAAAAAAAAAAAAAAAAGGTGGGGGGAGGTGTTATGAGGACATGTGTATGCATATGGCTGATTTGCTTTGTTGTGCAACAGAAGCTAACGCAGTATTGTGAAGCAGTTATACTCCAGTAAAGATCTATTAAAAATATATATATACACATTATAACACAATATAGTATAATATTTTCTAATATATAATTTAGATTATTAATATAAAATAATTTACAATATGATATATCATAATAATGTATGTAATATATATGTCTAAAGATGGGACAATTAAAGTAATACATATATATAGACATCTATAGGGAAGAATATTAAGAAACCATGAAAAATCATGTTTATGAAAAATGTTTAATGACATGAAACAATGCTTACATCAGATACCACATTGTGGGATGCAAAATTATTTATATAACGAAGGTGATTTGGAGATTTGCCCATTAAGACAGCTGAAGGGAAATATACCAAAATGTTAGCAATGATTAGCTCTGGTTGATGGGATTAGCTATCTTCTAAATTTTCTCTAAGTATACTATTTCTTTTACAACCAAGGGAAAAATATTATTACAGAAGTACCACTTTTACTTATATTGCTTTTTGTAAGTAAATGTAAATGAGCAGTTTATTTAAATAAAGAAAATTTTATTTTACTAAGCAGAGACGAGTGATGCAGCATTGTATTGGCAATGTCAAAGATATTGGTCTTTAACATCTTAAGGAAGGAGGAGATGTTCCTTTATGTTTCCAGTAAATAATTAGAGTGCTTACAATTGCCAGGTAGTCTTCTAGATGCTGAAGATAGAGCAATGAATTTTTAAAATACATAATAAAAATGAAAATTCCATTTTAAGATAACCAATTTTCATTGTAAAATAAGGATTTTAGAAAAAGGGCAGAAAATCCATTGATTTATTTAAGAAATGAAGAGAATGGCCTCTGTGGAGTAACTAGAGATACTATTAATAATTCCATTCCAGGGCACGTGCACCTAGCCCTTCAGAGGGAGCAGTGCTCTGATTATCAGAGGACCAGACAGTTGACAAAGCTGATGCAGAGATTGCTGAAGGGCTGGAATGTGAGAGAGGGGTCTCTTTCCGGAGCCTGCGCTCTGCAACGGGAGAGGCCACAACAGTGAGAGGCCCGTGTACCAAAAAAAAAAAAAAAAAGGTGGGGGGAGGTGTTATGAGGACATGTGTATGCATATGGCTGATTTGCTTTGTTGTGCAACAGAAGCTAACGCAGTATTGTGAAGCAGTTATACTCCAGTAAAGATCTATTAAAAATATATATATACACATTATAACACAATATAGTATAATATTTTCTAATATATAATTTAGATTATTAATATAAAATAATTTACAATATGATATATCATAATAATGTATGTAATATATATGTCTAAAGATGGGACAATTAAAGTAATACATATATATAGACATCTATAGGGAAGAATATTAAGAAACCATGAAAAATCATGTTTATGAAAAATGTTTAATGACATGAAACAATGCTTACATCAGATACCACATTGTGGGATGCAAAATTATTTATATAACGAAGGTGATTTGGAGATTTGCCCATTAAGACAGCTGAAGGGAAATATACCAAAATGTTAGCAATGATTAGCTCTGGTTGATGGGATTAGCTATCTTCTAAATTTTCTCTAAGTATACTATTTCTTTTACAACCAAGGGAAAAATATTATTACAGAAGTACCACTTTTACTTATATTGCTTTTTGTAAGTAAATGTAAATGAGCAGTTTATTTAAATAAAGAAAATTTTATTTTACTAAGCAGAGACGAGTGATGCAGCATTGTATTGGCAATGTCAAAGATATTGGTCTTTAACATCTTAAGGAAGGAGGAGATGTTCCTTTATGTTTCCAGTAAATAATTAGAGTGCTTACAATTGCCAGGTAGTCTTCTAGATGCTGAAGATAGAGCAATGAATTTTTAAAATACATAATAAAAATGAAAATTCCATTTTAAGATAACCAATTTTCATTGTAAAATAAGGATTTTAGAAAAAGGGCAGAAAATCCATTGATTTATTTAAGAAATGAAGAGAATGGCCTCTGTGGAGTAACTAGAGATACTATTAATAATTCCATTCCAGGGCACGTGCACCTAGCCCTTCAGAGGGAGCAGTGCTCTGATTATCAGAGGACCAGACAGTTGACAAAGCTGATGCAGAGATTGCTGAAGGGCTGGAATGTGAGAGAGGGGTCTCTTTTATTGACACACATGTTCCAGTTCCCAAAGCATGGAGAAATTCCATATGCCATAGAAATGAGTTCTCGAAGCTATGCCCATTATGGAAATGAAACCAAAAAAAATTAAATTTACTGCTGAAATAAAATGTACCCCATGTGGCTAACACTTGGAGATTTGTTTTCAGTCCACATTGCTACGAACACACTTGACAGTTCCCAGGGTAACTGGCTGTAGTGTCAAAGTATAAATAAAACTAAAGCTCCAATTCTTGGTAGAACAAAAAGAGACCTTGTGATGCTCCCAAAGGCTTAGATTTAGTGTTTTGAGTTACGGTGTTAACATAGTGCTTGAATAAATAAATACATAAGTAAGTAAATAAGTAGTGGGCTTATTATATATAGAATGTAACTTCAAAATCTTACCGGAAATTCAAGTCGACATGTGTGATATAAGTGACAAGTTTTGGTAGGCCAGCCTCTAAGGAGAACAGTGTGAACCCAGGTGCCTGAGAGAGGTTAGCTGTGTTGAATCTCCCTTTTGGAGCAAGCTAGATAATAATGGGGTAGATGGAAATTAGGTTCGAGATTTCAGAAGCCTAGATGGGGTGGAGGGCTCTTAGGCTTTCAGGCTATGAGCTCAGAACCAGGAAAACCTGATAGGCATATCTAAGAAGCAAAGGTGAAGTAAAGAGATAAAAAGAAGGTGTGAATAAGCATCCATCCAAAGAAGCCGGGCAAGTGGTAAATCCAGTGATTATGGGGTAAATTCTATGGGAATGCAAGTCATGATAGGAAACCGAAGGCAAGGGGGTTGGGAGGGCAGATTGAGGATGGAGTGTGGATGCAGATGCAAAGTTGGGGGGAATGGTAGACATTAAAATACAAGGTCTGGGCTTTTAAAAGAAAGAGGAAAGTGGTTCCATGTATGGAGAAATGACATGAGCAGTAACATGGAAGAGACAAAAGATCTCAGTGAAGTCATGGTAAATATGACTCAAGTTCATTCATTCAGTTAAAAATGTTTTTTACAAATGCCTGCTCTGTGCCAAGCACTGTGCAGAGACCGAACCTAAACAACCGCGCCCTGCCCCATGAAGACAAGTAATGTACACGTAAATAAATACACAATTCCACATTGACAGATGCTGTACAAGCATAAAATGCCTGAAGAAAGAGATGAAGGATGAGGGCATTTGATGGATGGTCAGGGAAGTCTTCTCTGAGCTGGTGTCCAAGTTTTCCTGGCAAAGGAGCCTATTTGCATAAAGGCTTTGAGATTAAACACACACACACACACAAACAAACAAAAAACAAAAGAAGAAGAATTTAAAAAGAAAGTCAAAACCTTGGCATATTAGAGCATTCTTTTCCAAATTTAAATCACACATACGATAAGAAAAAAATTTTAGAGTGAGCACCCTCCATGTTTATATTTATTTACGTATAAATTATATACATGTATTATACTCATTATTTCCATTAGAAAACATATTCAAAAATAGAAATTGTAAAGGAGGAGATGAAAAAGAATGTGGAAATTCCATTTTCCTCTTCCTACATCCCAGTGAATGGTCATGCATATGCAGGAGTCAACTCACTCCATTTCCACAGTGTTGGAAGGAGTGTAAAGGTCAGGGTGGAGCCCAGTGAACAAAGGGAGAGTGAAGATTAAGGGGTTGAGAGTTGGTCTGGGGGAATTTACCACTGGCCTCGTAAGCCATGGCAAGGAGATTTTGTTGCAGTATGTGGGAAGCCACCCAAGAGTTTCGAGCAGCAGACATTACCCAGCTTGTCTTCGAAAGATCACTCAGTCTGCTGTGTGGAGACTAGATCAGAAAGGGGCAAAAGTAGAATCGTGGAGATCACAAGGGAAACTATAGCTAATCCAGATGAGAGAAAAAGAGTAGTTAAAACTGGGATGGTCCTAGGGGCTTCCCTGGTGGCGCAGTGGTTGAGAGTCCGCCTGCCGATGCAGGGGACACGGGTTTGTGCCCCGGTCCGGGAAGATCCCACATGCCGCGGAGCGGCTGGGCCCTTGAGCCATGGCCGCTGAGCCTGCGCGTCTGGAGCCTGTGCTCTGCTATGCCCCGGTCCGGGAAGATCCCACATGCCGCGGAGCGGCTGGGCCCTTGAGCCATGGCCGCTGAGCCTGCGCGTCTGGAGCCTGTGCTCTGCAATGGGAGAGGCCACAACAGTGAGAACAGTGAGAGGCCCGCATACCGAAAAAAAAAAAAAAAAATTTAAAGACTCAACTTTATAAAAAAAAAAAAAACTGGGATGGTCCTGGGGGGATAGAAATAAATGACACATTCAGTATAAATTTTGGAGGTAAATGAGTGGGGTGTAAAGGTGAGGGAGACTTTCGAACATCTTAAGTTTAAAATGCCTGTGAGATGTTCCAGTGGAATTGTCTAGTGGGCAAATGGGAAATGGTTTAGGCCAGAAATATAAATGAGGGCATTGTCGGCACAGAGATGATGAAAGCCATGGGAAGATTAAAGCCATCTGGGAAGAGAGCACAGAGAGGGAAAGGACCCTGTTCAGGATTGAGGCCAGAGAACAGCCGAGAGACAAAAGAAACCCAGAAAGTGTAGAGGTCACATATCTCAAGAGAGAGTCCAAGAAAGAAAGAAAAGGGAATTGGATGGGATTTGGCAACCAGATCAAGGAAGGTAAGTACAGATAAACATCCATCCAATTTGGCAACTTAGAGCAGTTTTAATGGAGCTTCAAGAGCAGGGTTCAAACAGGAGTCAGTGGAGAACTGAGAAGGAAAGAATGAGGAAGGAGACATAGAACAGGTAGGGAGCCATTTTAAAAGTATGGTGCTGAATGGGTTGGTGATGGAGGAAGTATGGAGATGGTTGAAAATGGAAGCCCCCAGATCACCTTTATAAGTTGTTGGAATAAAGCAATAGAGAGGGCAATAGAATGATGAGCAGGTGAGAGGAAAAAGGACTCCACAGGCCCAGGTCAATTAGTGGATTTGGTGGTGAGAAGATGAGTGAGTTCTTTTTTATGGCTTTTCATCTTTTTCAGTGAAATAAGAGGTGAGGCCATCAGCTGAAAGTGGAGTCAGGGAAGGAGGAATGGAGTGTAGAAGGTTTGAGGAAAGAGAAAGTTTGAAATGAAATTCTCACAGAAGGGAACCATGAATTTGCTAGAGAAAGGTGGCAGGACTGTCCAGCGACAAGGAACATCCATTTGGGTTCTGAGATAACAGATTTAAACTAAAACAGACAGATGATTTTCTCCAGCAGTGATCAGCTGTTCAGGGGCTAAAATGGAGTTCATCCAGGCTTGGCCTTTTGTCTTTTGGTTGAGTGGTAATGAAATGGTGAAAAGTTTCAAGGTAGGGGAGATCTATGTTTGAGAAGATAGAGGGTAAAGATGTAGACCAAAGAAAAGATTTAAAATGCTGAAGAGGAAGAGTCTATACCTAGGAGACCCCAGTTGAGAAACAGAAAGATGGTCTTTAGAGCCCAGAAGAAAGCTAAGTTATTTTCTGAATGAAGACAATGGATTTGTGCTGAGCTTCTCTTCACAAGACCCCTTTACTTCTCCCAGCACCAACCTATGTTCTACCATTCCCCCTTGGAAACAAGGGCGGAAGCTCATCCATGAGCTCCTCACCAAAGTGAAGGCAGACAGACAACGGCTGAGAGGCCAGATGAGGCTAAATATGACTACGGCCACGTTTACACCATGCTCTGTGCATAAGGCTTGCGATGCTGGGAAGCATTTCCCAGTGCTTAAGTATTGGTAATACTCAATGCTTGAGCATTAGCTTAAGCATAAAATGAATTTTTATCAGTTTATCTAGTATCAGTGGACTTGCATTCTTTCACCATAGCCACGTAATAGTTCATCTGGGATTACCGCGATGAACATAAGAGGAGAGGCTTGAAGATGAACAGACTCCTTGAGAACTGACACGTCCTCTGGAACTTTTATAAGCATGACTTTTATTGATGTCTTAGGACCACTGAGTTTGGAAGTCCAGCCAGATTCTAAACTTTGCCTCCCTAAATTCTGTCTCTACCTTCATTTGGATTCACTCTTTTTTCCCCTTAACAGCTATACATTATAACAATCTAATTGAGCCCCTCATTTACACAATTCCATACATACAACTCATCATATTAAGTGATTGCACATGATTTTGTAAACACATTAAACCTAAGTTGACAGTTCCATTCACTATTTAAAAACTAGAAAATTATTACCCTTTTACTTGGCTAATTAATACACACTATTAATATCCCCCTAACCACCATTCACATATACTGTGCTTATGTTGTACATAAGCTTTTTTAAAGAAATTAAAATCGGCATAAATATTTTCTTGGTTTATTTTAAATCCTGGCTGATCACACGTATTGTGTTTCCTTCATGTTTCATAGCCAGACTGTCTTATAATGAAGCATGTCAATTTTACTACTGTAGTGAACATTCCTTCACAGTCAGCCAGATGTTCTGCATCAGTCAAGGAAATTAAAAAAAAAAGAAAAAGAAAAGAAAAACCCTTCAGAAAACAGTTAACGAAATACCTCTATTCCTGGGGGAACAGAGGTATGCAGTCCCTCTGAAATGTCTAATGTCTAACAATCTTTTTCTTTTTCCCTTGATGCTATCATGGATATTAGATGAATGCCTACAGACACTGGGCACTGAGCTAGTAGACAAAAACAGCACCTTTTGTCAAGCAAGGTGGAAGCATAGTAGTTTGAAGCTCAGGACCTGGGTTTGAATCCTGGCTTCACTACTTACCAGCTCTTTTATCTAATTCCCCCGTGCCTCATCTTCTTTACCTGCGAAGTGCAGAAAACACTAGTACCCAGTTCACTGGGATGTTATGAGATTTGGAAATATATGCAAAATCACTGAACAGTGACTGGGACATACATAGTAAGAGAGCAATAAACCGGAACTAGTATTGTTTTACTGCACTTCCTGTGCAAGACCCCTCTCTCAACAAAATGAATGACAAAGCTTTCATCTTTTGAGAATGAGGTTTATTTTCACAATAGTCAAAATGTATCCAGGCTTAAGTCTCTTATAAAAGGAGACTACTCAAACAGAGTAATAGGGCTTCCCTGGTGGCGCAGTGGTTAAGAATCCGCCTGCAAATGCAGGGGACATGCGTTCGAGCCCTGGCCCGGGAAGATCCCACAGGCCGCGGAGCAGCTAAGCTCCTGCGCCACAACTACTGAAGCCCGCGCACCTAGAGCCCATGCTCGGCAACAAGACCGCAATGAGAAGCCCGCGCACCGGAACAAAGAGTAGCCCCAGCTCGCCGCAACTAGAGAAAGCCTGCGCGCAGCAACGAAGACCCAATGCAGCCAAAAACAAATAAATAAATAAATTTATTTTTAAAAACCTGAATAATAGTTTCCAAGTTAAAAGTTGGACTTCACTAAAGTAATGAAACTTTTTCATGTGTGGCTCACGAATATACCCTAAAAACAATTCCGAAACAAACTTCTAAAAAGACAGAGGCTGTGTCACTAAAACGTGTGTCGTCATCCAAGTTTAAGACTCATTTCAAGATATAAATTCTGGAGTTTTTTAATCTAAAAAATCATAGCAATTTATATATCTCAATACTAGACATATCAAGAAGGAGAAGAATCAGTGGCACTATCGGCTTTTTTTGTTTTTTAAGGACCCTGAAAGTTGCATGTAGATTGGCAAACTTTTGGTTCTAAGAACACATGACCCTCTTTCCCTTAGAGTTCACAGACTGTGGAGTAATCTTCATATTTTTAAATTCAGTAAACAAATATTTCCTAGAGTCTAATTATTTTCAGTACATCTCTGAATTTTTATACTATTTTCAATATAATTTTGGGTTCCTCATGAAGACCAGTCTGAGGGGAAGGAGCCATTTTTTTAAGTCCTCTGCTAAATACAGTCCAGAGTATCATCTGACGCCTCATTCCAGGGTCTGGTAATTCCTTGCACAGTCCCACTTGTAGCCAACGCAACCGCCCACACTGCACGAAAGCCCCTTTCTCTGTGATCTTTCCCCAGAGCTAATGGGAAGCATTAGAACACACTCACTCCAGTGCTGGTTTCACTGAGTAATTCTCTGACCTTCGCACGTCAAGAGTCCCTGGAGAGCTTGTTTAACTGCACATTCCTGGGGCCTCTGCAGATCTTGCAAGGGGTACTTGCTTGGGTGGGCCTGGGAATCTGCATCTTAGACAAACAATCCAGGAGATTCTGAGGCAGTATGTCCCACAGTCTACTCTTACAGAAACACCAGAAAAGAGGCAAAGGCACCTGGAATCCAGCTGACTTGGCTTGAATCACATCTCCACCACCAAAACGCTCTGGGAATCTGCTCAAGTTGGTTAACCTCACTGAAACCCACTCGCCTCATAGGGTTGCTAGGAAGGGAAAATGAGATGATGCATTTAGTTAGTGAAGCACCCAGCAGAGCACCAGCATAGAGTAAGTGCCCCATAAACAGCACCTGTAAAACCATTACTTCATAAACTTCCAGACTGTGGTTAAATCACCTGTTTAGTTTTCTCTTTTTGGATTTGTAACAATTTAGATATATTTATGGCCCTGCTTTGAATTTTTTCCATTTTCACTCCTTTTGTAAGAACTGAGTGCTATGGTCTGTGTCTGAGCAGGGCTCAGATACCTCATTATAACCCTATGTGTGTGTCTAATTATTCTCTAAATGGGCACACCTCACTGCACCCTTTAATCTCAGCATCTCATTAGAGTGCTCCATTTGCCACCTTGTTATTTCCCATCCCTTCACCAAGGTCCCCTTTTTTTTTCTGCTTCTCCTTTCTGTCCTCACATCTTCTTAAACCCATTTCTTTATTCATAGTATTAAATCCTTCCTTTTATGCTTGTCATTATTCCCTCCTTTCTGCACAGCTCATTACATCCCTCCATCTGTGAACCTCATTATGCCATTCCATTTGTATCTCATTACACCCTCATCATGCACATATTATTAGCTCGCCCATTCATACACAGCACTGCATTCTTTCACTCTGCTGCTTATCACAACCTGCCCTTTCCACCCTCCCTATTTAATGCTTCCATTTATAAATCATATTACGTCCCCCACAAATGCCTTTATCATTACATCCAACCATTTATGCACCTCATTACCCCACTGCCCAGGCACATTTCTATGTGCATTTCTATTTGCTCATCTCATTATGGCCCCATCAGACATGCACACGTCATTACCACCCTTTCAAATGTTCACGTTGCATTACATCCTTCTATGTTTGCATCTCATTATACCCAATATTCGTAGGTTTGACAACAAACTAACGAAAACAGACAGATAAATATGTTACTTGCCTTTAGAAAATGAAATATGTTTCTCAGGCGCCTGATATCAGTGTTTCTTGAACAAGTCATTCATTTCAGAAAGATTTACATATATTTATCTAGCTGAGACAAAAACACTGTATATTTTATATGCATAAAAATGAGCGTCTTATCTTACTTTGTTCATATCATCATAATTATCACTACTTTGTATTACTTCTCTGCAGTTTACAAAGTAGCATAGTTATCCATGAATTGATCTGTGGCAACAGCTCTCTGAAGGAGGCAGCTTAGGGATCGCAGTCATTGTGCAGATTGAGAAGTACTTTGAAAGCACCGAGAAATTAAGATATTTCCCAAGAACTGCTAGTGAATGACAGTAGCAGGGCTCAAACTCAGACCTTCTGGCTCCCAAACCTACATTCTTTATACCATCCCACTCTGCAGAGAAGAAACTTATTTCTAAGTATCACTTGTGTCATCTAACTCATTCTGTAACACTTCCCTACCGTAGAACTGGGTGCCAGTGTTCTTTAGGTTTGGTTTGTTTTCTGAAACAAAACAGTAGAACATATTTCAGACACTTTGCATTTCATGTCTTTGTCTCTGAGTTTGAAGAGCTAGATTAAAAGAAGCTTTCATATGGAGCCACCCAACAAGAATAAATGCAAAAATCAGGAGAAATAAATGGTCCTTTAACAACCATCACCACTGAGGTCAGCCTCACACAGGCAAAATGAGGAGATCCCTCTACAAGGGATTTGAAGGGCACCAAGGAATCCTCCCCACATGTAGAACCTTTGTTCCTCACAGATTCTAACCCCTGCCAGTCTCTTTGTTTCACTGAACTGTGTTCTCTGCCTCACTTTTATTTTTTTTTAATTATGAAATAACTGACAAATTCAGGAAAGTGGAGAAAGATGACATCCATTCCCACCACAAGAGAGAAGAGGTGTTTACATTTCTTCCATATTTTCTTCAAATATTTTCCTTTACAAAAAGAAAGAAACTGTTGCAAATACTCTCCTGAGGTCGGTGTGTATTATTTCCGTGAATGTTTTGTACCATTGTTTTAAAATTTTACATATGTGTTACCGTATTGCATACATCTTTTGTAGTATGCTTTCTGTGTTTTAAAAATATGTCTGTTCATACATGTAGATCTAGCTCATTCATTTTACATCTGTGGAATTTTCCATTGGGTAAATAGACCAGAGTTTGCCCTATCCCTTTCTCTACTGAGGAGTAGTTCATCTTATCCCATCTGCCTTGATCTCTACTGCTTCGCCAATGCTTATTACTGTGCTCTGTTGAAAGACTAAACGGAGACATTTGAAATTCCCGTATCATGGGAAACAATGCCTTCTCCTTAAGTCCATGATAAGAGTCACTTTTATCCCCTTGATCACTACTCCAAGTAGTAAACAAGTCGACAAAATGATCATTCTTAAAATAAAACAAGACCCTGGCCAAATGTTGATATGCACTAGTGTATTAAAATAATTGTACCCAAAAAGGGTGGTCTGATGCCCAGAACCTGGAATGCTTCTGATGACAGCAAAAGGCAATAAAGGTAGAGAAAAATACAATGTTTTCTACAGAAGTGTGGTTGATTTTCCCCATGGTTTAAGAAGCAGTGGTTTTAGAAGTCACTGGAGACTGTTGCCAGCCCCTGATGCAATCAAACCACGATGACTGTGGTCACCAAAAGCATGGCCTATTTCAGGCATTAGAAAAGGTTGTTGGATGGAAATTCCTCGAGAAATTTCAGAGTCTAGAAAGGCCCTTATTGTGATGAGGAAAAGGAATTCTTTATGCTGTGCTGGTGGGAATGTAAATTGGACAGCTATCCTGAAAAGCAATTTATCAGAACCTAGAGAAGTTAAAGATATGCATAATGTTAATTTTTTTTTTTTTTTTTTTTTTTTTTGAGGTACGGTGGCCTCTCACTGTTGTGGCCTCTCCCGTTGCGGAGCACAGGCTCCGGACCCGCAGGCTCAGCGGCCATGGCTCACAGGCCCAGCCGCTCTGCGGCATGTGGGATCTTCCCAGACCGGGGCACGAACCCGTGTCCCCTGCGTCGGCAGGTGGACTCTCAACCACTGCGCCACCAGGGAAGCCCAATGTTAAATTTTTTAATGTGTCATGCAAACAAGGTTTCTGGAGCAGAGCCGATTATTATTTACAGCAGATAACCTCACCGCTTCCCCTTTGCCTCAGTTGTTTACCCTCAGGCAACATGATGAGAACCACATGTCATCCTACACATACCAAGGTCTGTATTATAGGTAAGGAACCATGAAAATATGAATCTGGATATTTACATAGGGGAGGGACAACGCCCCCACTCATCTGAAAGAAGGGGAGAAAAATCTTTGCTTCTTGGGAATGATGCTGGGTTCTTACTCTTACCTTTTGGATGCAGATAAATTGCTCCATGGACAGGGCAAGACTAGTGTCTCCAGCTTGATAACCCAGGGATGTCTCCAAATCCTGGGTCTCATCCCCACCTTGAAATGTGAACACATACTTCTGGGAAGATAAATCTCTCTAGATGGTTTCTCACTTTCTGATTAGTTATGAATTAACTTCTAAAGCTTTTTCTTTTAGCCCAGGTCCCAAGTTTCAGTAAAATCTGCTCAGAAAGCCCAAACTGTGCAAAACCATAAAAATATTTTTCTCTATATTCTTATACATACCCTATGATCCAGCAATTTCACTCCTGGATGATTATCCCAGAAGAATTCTTGCTCATGTCCACAAGGAGACATGTATGATGAGAATATTCATTGTTGCATGGTCCATCTAGGTGCAAAGGTGGAGGCACCCTTGATGCCCATACTTAGGAGAATGGTTAGATAAAATGTGGTGGGTGGTGAAAATGCACTAGTAAATCACATTGCAGCAGTAGAGGCAACAAACTAAATACACATACAAAACCATGTAGAGATCTTGAGTGAAACAAGTGAGAAATAGAATGTGGTCTATGATATAACGTATTTGTGAAAATGACAAATACCCTAAACATTGCTACATGTTTTTCAGGAATACATATCTGTTCAAAGACATATCAAACCCCAAAGAGTGAGAACTTATATAACAGGGAGATGGGAGGAGAGTCTGAGAATGAGAGCAGTATCAGGGATAAAGGAAGAAAATTAAGACAGCAAGAGAAGGACCTCACCCCCAACAAAATAACCTACAGGGCTGAGGAGTATGATTATCTCACTAACGGATTCCAAATGAAGAAAAAGAAAGCCTCTCCAATGAGCTTTTTCCACATCAGCACCCTCTATGGTCTAGTACACATAGTAATACATACTAGTACTAGATGCTCAATACGTAGTTGTTAAATGCAGGTGGCAACCACTGATTAGAAAAAAAAAATCACTGCAATTCTTTGTTTTCCAATATGAAAGGAGATCCCATGGGAATGCAGGTTTTTATTGCCAGTAGTTCTGGTGATTACATTTACTGCTGACACCCTGTAGAAATGCCAACATTTTTATGACATTGGAACATTGGTAGTCTTTTTTTTTTTTAAGTATTTGGAAGTTTTATTTTTTTAATTTTTTTAACATCTTTATTGGAGTATAATTGCTTTACAATGCTGTGTTAGTTTCTGCTTTATAACAAAGTGAATTAGTTATACATATACACATGTTCCCATATCTCTTCCCTCTTGTGTCTCCCTCCCTCCCACCCTCCCTATCCCACCCCTCTAGGTG